>NW_026848144.1:0-88556 GCF_030411735.1 Phialemonium atrogriseum
CCCCCCCCCCCCCCCCCCCCCCCCCCGCCCCCCCCCCCCCCCCCCCCCCCCCCCCCCCCCCCCCCCCCCCCCCCCCCCCCCCCCCCCCCCCCCCCGGGGGACGCACTGCTACCAGGAAGAGCAATATCATCGGTAAAGTAGCTGATGTTGGCACTTCCGATGCCGTAGTTCAGAGTCCTACTTGTGCCGAGGGGCACAGCAGTCGACGATTTGGTGGTGTCATAGAACCCGACCGTCTGGCAAAAGCGGGCGTTGGCTGGTGACAGGTTTGTGCAATCCGGGTTCACCCAGAGCTCAAACGAGCCCGTGTCGAGCTGTACCAACACTGACTGGCCGGGATTACCGATGGTGACTGTGAGGGTGTTAGAGTGGTGCTAAGAGCAGTCGGCGGGACAGGGTGAGATGGTACGCTTTGCATAGTACGCAATGTCGGAGCGGTTGCTCAGCTCGACGGAGACAGCACGTTTGTCTAAGTACTGAGGATTTGTCGAATGGATGATAGGCATGTGGATGCATCCCTCGTGCACCGAGGCAATTTGAGCTGCGACCCGGGCGAGACATATTGCCAGCAATAGGAGACGGGAAGAGAGGAGAGAGACTGCCATTGCTGGCAAAGGGCGCGGACGTGTGGCTACCGTGCCGACGACCGCATGGAGCTTTTGCGTTGGGAAGTGGCGAGACCGAATTAAGAAGAAAAGAAGATGAAAAAGGGCCCCAGGAGAAACCGCGAGCAGACGTTCCCGCCGTCAACAGAATATCGAGACAAGCAAGTCAACCCAGTCCGATGACTCGGGAGACTGTCGGGGGAAGGTCGTCGATTGCGGCTCAATCCCCCTTAAACCCAAAAAGCACCAGTGCTACCTAAACATGCAAACGAGAGAGAGGGAAAGAGAAGAAAGGAAACCCCAGTAGCAAGATGCTATTGAAGTAGAGGAAAGTAAGCAGAGAGGCAAGAAGGAAAACAAAAGTGGAAACAGAGGACGAGGAACAAGAAAGAGTACCTTGACGAGAAAACGCTGAGACAACCATGCACTGACTGTCTAGAATGAAGCCAAGAATAGACCGGGGAAGATTTGACCAGGGGCGTTGGTGGTCCAGCATCAGCGTCTCAGCCCAGCCTGGAGGGCTGTCGGGAACGTCTCCATCCTCGAGAAGCCAAGAGATTGTGGGGCAGGTCGCGGGGCCAGCCTGGGCTTCCCAAAATCTAGATCGGCGCGGAAGGGAGATTCAGCGTAAGATTGAGACACAATGATGGGCTGACAGATGACGCTGGCTGTGAGAGCAGAGCAAGGCCAATACCAACAACCCAACCAGTAGCTGTCCTCACCAGGCCTCCGCGTATGTCTCGAGTAGAGAAAAAAAAGGGAAACAAAAAGCGCTGTGACACGCTTGGAGGATGATCAAACACCTGTGCAGGGCTCTCCATACTCGCTAGAGCTGCAAAGAGAATGAAGCTCGGGCCTTCAGGGGGGCTCGGCAAACTCCGAACCAAGAGTTACAAACCAGTCTCACAGGGACCAACCGGCCAATCAATTCCCGCCTCGCTGGCCACGCCTGCCACTACTCGTGCCAACAAGCCGCAAGACAGCTCCATAGGGTCAGTTTATTACCTCCTATTCGAACCTCGAAGCCTCCGATCTGGCCTCGTCGCGGGTCGCTTCAAGGATTCATCATCTTCGCCAGCGCGATACTGGCGGCTAGCTCCCTGCTTCGCCTCATTCCACCAGGAGCGAGCCAAATAAATGTCTTGCTGCCAGCAACAACGACCATCCTTGGAACAGAACTTGCCTCAATGCGCTTCCCCGTGGAGGCCTAGCCCGGTTTCCCGGCCTTGCTAAGCGCGCAGTCCATTCGTGCTGTATAGATTGCATGCGTAGAGACAGGATACCCGACCCGCCGCCGCGGGCGAAGAAACCCGAGATAGGACCGCCGACGGCGACAATGGACGCCTGGCACACCGTCGAGGGAAGGACGGGTTGGGCTGTGCCACTGGTCGCCATTTCCGATGGCCAAAAACGAAATCAGGTAGATTCGCTGGCTGGTGCTGGCCTCAATTCAAGGCCATGGCTCAAACTCCACGCTAACCACTCACTCGGTGATTGACGCCATTTGATGCTCGTAGGGCCGGAATCAATGCGTGCTGCCTTGTGTCCATATTGTCTCTGGAACGGTTCTCATGAGTAAGCATGGAAGAAAATTGAGGCGATTCACAGCCAGGCAGCTGGATTTCCAACCTCAAGATGACGCATACTGTCATTTAGTTTCAGGTAGACCTGAAAATCCAAATTGATCTCTCGCTGTCTGACTAGCAGGCAGCAGCACTAATACTATTTTCGACGGCACTGAGCCTCGAGGGCTGGTTATAAAGTCTGCCACAAATCCCGGGTCAGATTTCGGAAATCGCGCAAACAAGAAAACTCGCGTCGAGATATTCCACCCATCCAACAGCGTCTGCAAAAATGACAACGAAAGAAGATTCACCCGGTCCTCCACCGCCGCCAACCCTGGTATTTACCAGCGATGTTTCCGTCTCATCATACGCCGTCTCCGTGGAGACCTACCTTTCCGCCCACCCCGAATTCGACGCCTTAGCCGTCGGGGCCATTGTCTTCTCCACCACCCCGCCGGCAAACCCCGAGGCGCGCGACCACGTGCTGCTGATCCAGCGCGCCGCGCACGACTCGATGCCGTCGCGGTGGGAGGTCCCCGGCGGCGGATGCGATCTCGACGACGAGAGCATCCTGCACGGCCTGGGCCGCGAGCTGTGGGAGGAGAGCGGCCTCGTGCTGACGGCGGTGATCACCCAGGTCGGCGACGGCCGCGTCTTCTTCACGCGCCGCGGCCAGCGCGTGTGCAAGTACACGTTCGAGGCAGAGGTCCAGGCCCAGGATGGGGTCGTGCCCGGCGTCACGCTGGACCCCAAGGAGCACCAAGCCTACCTCTGGGCCACCGAGGATGAGTGTCGCGCGCGAAGGAAGGGCGATGTTGAGCTGAAGTTCACCACCAAGGATGAGGAGGCTGCCATCATGGAGGCCTTCCGGTTGCGGAGGGTGAGGAGAGATGCGGTGGCAAAGGCAGAGGGCGGCCAGGTGCAGGAACAACAGGCTTAGGGGAGCACGCTTGTTTCACACGTTGTGCTCCCACCGGTGGGAGTTCATAGATCTGTTCAATGATACCAGGTCGGGAGATATTACTGATGCCTATACCCTCGTTGCCCTTGACCCATCGACCTACTTGTCTAGCAAGGCGGATTCGTGACTAATAGTCAGGAACCAGAGTTTATGGACGCCTGCATATCATATAGGACTGCATCCACGTGGCAGCGAGACCAGCGGACCCAGACGTTTGTACACCCCAGGACGGCCCTGGGACCTTCCAGGGGGGAGTCCGTCCTGGTCCCGCTTAAGCGGCACGAACCCGGCCTTGGTGACTACGGCAGCGGCGTCCAATAAGATAACAGCCCGTTCGACGTGTATTCCCGGGTCGTGTGAGGCAAGCAAGGAGCCGTGTGAATCATGGGGTGATGAGGGCTAGGGGCAAGCAACGGAGGTTAAAAGGCTGCGATGCTTCGTCCTACTTCCTGCAGCTCCGGTGGGAATAATAGGGATATAACATCGTACTTCGATACATGCAACGGGAGGAGGTTTGTACAAACCTACTACTCTTTGCGAAAGCTAAACCCGGCCCGGTCCCCGAGGAGTCCCGCCCACGGGTATCGACGGCTTGGGTCCCAGATCCGCCGGCTCTCTTCGTTACATCGGGCATAGGGCAAAGAGAAAGAGAGGGCGGGAAAAAAAAATTAGCTAGGGGGGTGATTCGTGCGCCGCCGAGGCAGCAAGTGGTGTCAGGAGGTCAATCGCCGAGAACATGGCAGTCTATCCCCTTTCCCATCACCACACGAGAAGCCCACGTCTGGCTCGATTGGGCGACTAGTTTGCTGGGCTATGAAGTTATTCGATAGAGTAATGGCCCCTGGTTGGCTACCACGATGGTCTCGTGAGGCATTTTGATTGACCGGACCAATGCAGCAAGAACAAAGGCTTCGCAACGAATCTCCCAGCAAAGAGCGAGCCTGACGCTTTGCATTTCTGCTCTGATGCAAGATCTACTGAGCCGGGCGGAAAGGGTGGGGCAAAATCTGCTTTTCCGTGGGCTTCCTGGGGCACAGCTCCGGGTTCGGCCAGCGCTGAGCCCGGTGGGCATCATCAGCACGGACGGGATTTTCGACCCTTTGCGGAATATGTAGGTGTCATTCGTATCGCTGATGTCAACGAAACGTCACGATCCATCGCTGAGAATTTTTTAGCACTAACCTAGGTAGGTACCCGACCTACCTTATTGAAGTGGACGGAGCTGCTTCCAATCATCACTTCTCGGGGAGTACCTGGATGTTGGTAGTTCCCGTCCCCAGGTACCGTATGCTGGGCATGCCGTGAGAATTTTTGTGTGCTGCTCCCATGCGAATTTATTTGTATCATGTGGTTTCCAGCACATAGCTGCAAATGGCCTGATCTCCACCCACATATCAAACACCCGCCTTGGGACCTAGGTAGTCATAACTACCGGCGGATCTAGAATCCATCAGATGCTGTGCCGTTGCATCCACTGGCTGCCCAGTGGCGGTCAACTTTTTCTTGAGTGAACAGTAGCGCGCCACCAAGGAATCGAGGCCATTCTAGCGGCGAAGTACCGTAGGTACCACTACTGGACACTACCCGTTCAGATACTATTTTGGTTTCTATGTCCGTGTATCACTGCCGCCGCCTGGTTTGCTCGTGTCCACCAACGACGCTACTAGCCTCCTAAGGAGGTGCCCTTAGTTATATAGACCGAATTGAGGCACCGCGGACTGGCTTTTAGCTCCCGCTCATTTGGTTTACTCTAGCCGCGCACAGGCTGGACCCCTCGATTCGACGGGGCGTAGGTTATTGCCTAAGAAGAGAGCCTGATGCGCGTGACCTGGAAGCAAGGTATCTGGGTCGAAGTGGCTCACTGGACTACCTTCTAGGTACCTCAGGTGGGTAATGCAGGTCGGTAAGGTACCTGATGACCCCTCTAAATTCAGCAAACTCACCACAGACACCGCTAAACTTGGCAGCGCATGCCTGAAACTGTGACACATAATTATCTAAGTTCGAGGACCAAGACATTCTAGAGCTCGCATCCAGGTTGTTTTGATATCATAAATACAATACAGGACCTGCTCCCGAATCAAGGCCAAGACACCATATCAATTAATACCTATCTGATTACCTACCTAATTCCTTGCTGGATTTCGACGTTCCCTCCAAGTCGCTCGCTACAAATCCGTGAGGCAACAAACCTGCATCCTCCAATCCACCCCAAGCCCAGCCACCAGCGCCCGGAAACAGTGATAGCGCCGAGTCCAAGACCTAACTCCTCTACTGTGTATATAACGGGCATTCCAGCCATCGTCGCCACAGCCTCCCACGACCTGCGCCGTTATTACTGCACGATAAAGAGGCACTTCCCCGCCACTCCCAGGAACCAAGTGAAAAGAGGAGGCATCTGCAAAAATTCAAAGAGACCGGGGTGCGAAATCACGAGATCCAGGTCCGGGGCCTGGAACATCATCACAGATCACACTTGCTTGCACCGCTCTACGCTAAAAAAGCCGTGCAGCGTGCAAGCCCCCCCCTGCGACACCGGACCACAGTCCGTGCCCCCTTCCCCGCCATCAAATCGACAGGGGGCTAAATCACCCCATACCTAAAGGGGGAAGGGAACCTCGGGAAAGATGCCGCATCGCGTCACCAACTTCTTCAGGTCATCCACCAACTCTCTCGAGATCCAGGTGTCCAACTTCAAGAAAACGGCCGCGATTGCTGCGCGGAGGCGGGTATCGCCCAGCAGAAACAAGAAAGCCCGGCCAAGCCCTGTGAGGGCGGTTTCATATGCCTCAACTTCCACCGAGGGCGACGCTGAGGAAACTCCAGCGCCAGCCTATTCGCCCCCGGCCGGGAGAATGGCGGAAGCTTCTCGCCAGAGCAACTCATCCTCGGAGCCCAGCAGAGACCAGAATCAGCACCACCGCAGATTATCCTTTCCCAGCCTGCACCTTGGCCGGCTGACCAAGGAGAGCCTGTCCCACGCACACGCGACTCTGGGCTGGAAGCTCGAGTCACCCCCGATCGTCTTCTACGGAGATGCCGAAAACAGCTCTGGGGCCATTGTCTCGGGTCAGCTGTTGTTGAACGTCACCAGGGAAGAGGGGCTCGAATTGGAGTCCTTCAATGCGACCCTGAGCATTCACATCACGCAAAAGAGGCCCTTCGCCGCGCACTGCCATGACTGCGGAATCCAGGTCACTGAGCTGCGCAATTGGACTTTTCTCGAGCGGCCCTTGTTTTTGGCAAAGGGTAAGTTGGCATAGACTCGAAGAGAAGGAGGAGAATGGGGTGGAGATATCGAGGTGCTGACTCCCATCTCTTCTGCAGGCCAACACACTTTCCCTTTTTCCGTCCTTCTCGAGGGCCACCTTCCGACGACAGTGGATGGCCCGCTGAACTCAGTCTCCTACCATCTGAAGGCCTCGGCGAGTCCCAGGAAGGTCAATGGCTCTGCGCTTCCCACCATCAATTTCGAGAAGACGCTCGATGTGAAGCGCAGCCTTCCCGTGCCTGACCTGCCCCACCACTCGGTCCGCGTTTTCCCACCAACCAACATCAAGGCCAGCGTACACTATCCCCAGGTGATCCACCCCATCGGCAACAATACGCTGAGCCTGCGACTGGACGGCATCGCCAAGCACAACGCGAAGGCCGACATGATCGAATATTGGAAGCTCAAGAAGCTGACCTGGCGGCTCGAGGAAACCGCCAAGTCCGTCGCCCCGGCGTGCCCGAAGCACCGCGCCAGCGACACGACTACGGAGGAGGAGGAGCCGGCGAAGAAAGGAATACAGCGGGTGGACACGCGCATTGTGGGCGAGAAGACGCTGTTCAGCGGGTGGAAGTCCAACTACGGCACCGTCTCAGACAGCCTGGTGGAGATGGAGCTGGACTACCAGCTGGGCAGGCACATGCGCTTCAACTGCAACTCCCGCTCGCGCGACGGGCCGCAGGTCACGCACCAGCTGATGATCGAGATGGTCGTCTCGCAGGAGATGGCCCCGACCAACAAGCCCTCCCAGTCCACCCCGACGGGCGTCGGCCGCATCCTGCGCATGCACTTCGGCACCGTGCTGACCGAGCGCGCCGGCTTCGGCATCAGCTGGGACAACGAGGCCCCGCCCATCTACCAGGACGTGCCGCCGAGTCCTCCGGCCTATTCCGCGGGGAGCGGATCCGACATCTGCGCCATCGACGAGGCCATCGAGCCCCTGGACGGCGTCATCACGGCTTGGTCGGGGTCGGGCAACAGACGGTCCGCCGAGGTCAGCTGTACTCCCGCGGGAGCGGAGCGAACGAGCGAACGGATATGAGAGGCTGGGGGTTGCTGCAAGGAGCTTTACGTCTTCTTTTTTGGGGGGGAAGAACGGCTGTTCCATTTCAGCTCAGGAGCCGGTACTTTACCTGCATAGCGAGGAACACGCGGGAAGGGTTGAGACGACCACATTAGTATAATGTCTATATCTTTGATATTTCTTTTTCTTTTTGGGATGGGATGGTATGGTATTGTTGGTTGCTTTCCACACAATATACCCCCGGGTTGGCTGGCAATTTTTCTTGGAGCGTGCATGTCGGGTTTCGCCGTTTTGGAAATCGGAAAAAGGGAAAAGGGGGCCGGTTGCTTCTGGAAGTTGCATGAATCTTCTTTTCTAGCCTTACTTTCTTTGGGGCATTGGCGACCTCATCTAGCTAGGCATTCTCACCAACTACCCACTGGCGCGAGATCATAATACCGGGTGTAATTGTAATGGATTGGTGTTGGGGATGAGCTCTTCGACAAATCTACGAAGTCTACATTCCCGAATCTGCTCGCCGTCTCTTTCCATGCTTCTAGTGATCCGTTGCGTCGCCCAAACCCCTGTGCCGGTCATACCCCCCCTTTTCCTAGAATGGTTCGTCTATCCGAGGATGGCTGTCGCCTCGTTAAAACATGTCGCAGGCCACCTGGGAGTGTTTATCCTAAACAACCTCCCTGATTAAGAGCCTTGGTGAAATCTATGGCCCGACCATCCATTGAGAATCACCGTTGAACAAGTGGAAGACTGTTGCCACGCATCTTACAGCAAAAACAAGCTTTTTCTTGGGCGGTTCTATCTAGTGTACCCCACGACATATCTAGGTAGGTACTGGTCTCGAAGTGATAATCTCTACAGTGAAACTACCGGTATGAAAGCCCCAGGTGTGCTGACAGGTAAAGAAAAAGAACGGGTGGCGGTGGTATCAGAATAAAAGGGAAGGGGCTGCATGGACATGATGCCCCTCGCCCTAGAGTCACCCCTATGATAACCGGAACGCCTATATCAAAACACACACAACAATGAAACGGAAAAGCAAACCGGGACAGAAAAGCATAAAACCAAAACCGGACCCCCTCACGCCCCGACCCTGACCCCCGAGGCGCCAGCATTCTCGCCCTCGGCACCGGCAGCAGGCTGCTGCTGCTGCTGGGCCTCGCCGTCGCCGACGGTGTCTGGCGGCCTCGGCATCAGGGGCTTGGAGGGGTCGTAGCCGACGCTCTTGACGATGCCGAGCCCCTTGGTGCGGCCCTCGCGGAAGAGCAGGCGGTCTCCCGGGGCGAGGTACTCGGGCCGCTGGACGAACCGGAACGCGACCGTGGCGCGGTCGCCCGTGCGGATGAACGGCCGGTCCACGTCGATGATGGCGCAGGTCTGGGAGACGGGGCCGACGTGGAGCATGGCCTGATACTTGGTCTTGATCGTGGTGGCGTGGGAGAGGATGAGCACTTTGGCGGCGTTAGTCCCATTGGAGGTAGCGGTGGGAGGGAGGATGGGGGGCAGGGGGTTAGAGGGGATAGATAATGCATACCTTCGGCAACAAACTCGCGGTAGACTTTCGGGGCTGTCTCGGTGTCAGACTTGGGCAGGACCACCATTCCCTTTCGGACATCTTTCCGCCGGATCTTCTTCAGGGCGAAAGATGCAGACTGTCCGGCAGAGGCAGCCGGGACGCCTATCCGTTTCCTCTCGATAGTCCTGATAGAGGTCGACATGAACTGCCCCAGAGAGTCCGGGCCGATGAGGACGTTGTCTCCGGAGTGGACAACTCCGGACTTCACGATGCCCGACACCACCGTACCAACGAAGGGCACGCTGAACGTGTCGTTGATGTGGAACTCGAACGGAGCGTCGGCGTCGTAGCGTCCGTGATGGGGTAGGATGTTGAGGAATGTCCGCACCAGGTCGAGATTCTCGCCAGTCACGTTGGAGACCTGGAAGATTGGGCAAATGCGCTGGCTGACAAACTGGGTCGCCGTGTTGACAGACTCCTCCCGGTTCTTGATGAAGATGGGGATCTTCCTGGCTCCGGGGCTCTTCAAGATGCGGGTTATCTGCGAAATGGTTTGCTCCAGAATCTGCGGCGGGCAAATGTCGATCTTCGTGATGACGACCATGATGGGAACGTTGAGGGCAACGGCAATACCGAGATGCTCTTTGCTCATGCCTATCAGGCCGTTGTTGGCGGCAACCATTAAGAGGCAGTAATTGGGGCTGCTGGACAGCAGTCCGAAGACGGTGGTGCGGAGGTACCGTTCGTGGCCGGCCAGATCGGTGAAGGTAATCACTTTTGCGCTCCGCTTGCCAATCTCCTCCCACGACAACTTGCGCCCGGGTGTGTCCGAGGTGACCACTTGCCCGTGAGTGTCGAAGCCCATAATCTCCATGCCTACGGATGAAGTCCGACCGGTCTCGATCTCGTGCTTGTGTCGAAAGAGGTTGACTCGCGCTCTGCCGCGCCCATCATCCAGGTCGCCTTTGACCAGGACGCCGAGCATCGAACTCTTGCCAGCATCGACTGCCATGCGTCAGTCTCCGGGTTTGGGAGTTGGGGAGGGGGAAAGCCAGGAGGAGGAAGCCAGGAGCTGGGGCGGCAAAACCTACCATTTCCTACAACTGCTATTCTCGTCTCAATGACATCCTCTACTGTTGCCGGAACCTGCCGTATCATGACTTTTCCGCTGCAGTCCTTGTCTTTGCTCGTGGTTGGCTGTCCCTCAAACTCTCCTCCAACGTTCTTGGTTATTAGGATCTGACAATCGGCACCTGTCTTTTTGGCGGCGTCTGCCAGCCTCTTGTATGCCGCATCCCAGTCCTCCGGCGACAGCTTCATGCTGTCTCCATTGTTCTCGAAGCCCATCTCGAAGACTGTCTCGCCATGACTGTCGGCAAGGCGCTCAGCGATGAGGTCGGACAGCTGTTTGAGGGAATCGTCGTCGGTAGAGAGAAGTAGGCCACGTAACCTTACTCGAGGGCCGGAGTCGGAGAGGCCGAGGCTGTCGAGGATGTCGTCAAGTTCGGCATGGTGGTGAATGTCTCCGGCGGCGGCGGGGACGGAGGTGGGGGCGGAGGTGGAGGCTCCGTCGGTCTTGGAGCTCGGATAGCGCAGCGATTGCTGCTTCTCGACGTACTCGGCAAAGTCGCTGAGGGCAGCCTCGCCCTTCCGCTTCTCCTGCGGTAATTGTTTGGTTTTGCTGGTCATGGCGCCGGGGTCCAGGTGCTTGTTAGGTTAGGGTATGTATTCGTGGGATCATCGAAGCGGTATGTCCTGTATTTGGCAGTCAAGATACAATACTCGGAGGAAACAGATGCGCATGAAGATAGACCTTCTAGGCTTTTTGTACTCGGGGTCGCCAGGAAATAATCGATGTTGGCCGTGTGAGTCGAAGGTCGCAGAATGGAGTCATAGATGCGAGGGGCGAGGTTGACCTAGGTACCTAGCTGCGCGGTGCACTGGCCACCTTGGGGAAGAAACGGCTACCAGTCATGTCACCGAAGAACCAGGGGAAACTGACAGGTCTTGCTTTCCCGGTCCCAGCCAAGGTTAGAATTCTTTGACTCATCATAGCTGAGTTAAAATCCAAAAGCCTAAGCTCCTCTGGAGCAGCTACAATCCGCTGTACACTTCGCTTCATGTTGTCTTTTTTGTCCTGTGGTGGGATGCTTGACTGCCCCTCCTCCCCACCCCCACTCTCCCCACCCTCCCCGCAATCGGTATCACCTTCCATTCTATGCCTGATGGCGCTGCATCAATATTAAGGTATGCCATTTGATATAGAGGCAGGAGCAAGGGCAGAACGAGGTTCCTACGGTTCATATAGATGGCATAATACGTGAACCAGTTGTGTCTGAATCACAGTCTCTCCTAGGCCAAACCTCCGCCCCTCTCCGAGGGCACGGGGTTCGAGAAGACAATCCACACGGGATGTTCAGGAAAGCCAACTTAGACTTCTATGTGCAAGAAGCAGTCGCTCCCCTTACTGCGCCCCTCGGGCCTCGATACATGTATGACTCAGAGCACGCGTACAGCGGTAGCCCATCCGGCTCGGTAGATGTGTCCTTCTCTGCGCAGCTTACCGCTCGCAGGCCGGGGTGCAGCTTCGTCATTATATTGACGTGCTGGTTGTCGCAAGCATCATCTCTCTCACCTTACCGTCGTAGACATCAAGGGGACATGAGAGTGATGTAAGGAGCTCACTCGAGTGGGAAGGAACTGATGGACGTCAGCTAGGTAGCCTTTTTTTTTTTCTTTTGTCGCGTCCATGTACTCGGAGATTTGCAGGTGCAAAACCACCTGGACCTGAATCTCTATCCTCTTAATTATAAAATAGAGTACTTCTCGTGGCGATGACTGCTTGCCACCTCTTCGCCTGAACGCCTCCTGTGGCCGCCGCTTTTGATGACACTCCCGACTTTGGGGTGACTGGGGCACGGACTCCGCCAGTCGTCAATGATGCAACTTCTGCATTCTTAGAGCCTCATCTTGCTGACCGTCTGCCCAATAACTCCTGAATCTCGGGTATTCCGAGATGAGCAGCATAACCACAATCCTCAAGCTGCCAGTGGTCACCGCGATTGTGATCCAGGGGAGATGAGGACCACGCTGTCGCCTGAATAGCAGTCAGTCACACAGCCTAGCTCACTAATACAGTTCACACTAACCTCTGACAAAAATCATCTCGGATTTCCTATTGACAGTCTGTGAAATGACCAGTTAGATAAGCTCTGAAGTTGTTGGAGGCCCGCCATGGTGACGAACCTTGATCTCTTCGTCGTCATCCTCGTCGTCCTCAACGACGTATATGGTTTCTTCCACCTCGCCGAGAACAAGATTGCAGTGACTGTCATAAGCCTAGTAATGGGGAGATACGTCAGTATATCATATCCGACGTCCAGGCCACAGGTAAAACGGAGATGGCGCACGTGGAGGCGGCCCTTGAGCTCGCGGTCGCCCCGAAGCTTCACAAAGACGACTTCATCGAGCAGTAGGCGCACAAGATCGAGGGGCTCTGATGGAACCGAGACATCTTCTGCAGCTTCCGCCATGGTCAATCCTATCTATTTTTGGCGACACGACGAGCTGATATTGCGAGCAGAAAGGCGAAGCTGAGGACGACAGAAGCAGTGACACTGCAATGGGAGAGCAAGCGCATGGGCCAATCCTGTTTTTCCCCTCCGCCCCACCTGCGCCCAAGCTCTTCGGGTGGGAAAATCTTGGTGCCGCGCGACCCTCAGGTACCTACGTACCTTACAGTTACGCTAGACCCCTGAACCAACCCCCCGTTATTTTGTCAATGTCCACCGCCCAGCCAAGCACAACGGTGGGTGCGGGATCGCGGTGGTGTCCACTTCCCCAGGTTTAACCGACCTGGCGCCCAGCTTTCTCCACACGACTCCTCGATGCCAGCAATGTTGCGCCATTACCTCCTCTCTTTCATCCGAATGCCAACAGACTGCAGTATCAGATAATGTGTTCCACCCAGAGCGAGCACCCATGAACGCAGCTTTCTCCATCGTGGAGGCCCTCGGGTGCCGCTTCCGCCCCCATCAAGCACCCCGAGGGACACCGTCGCGAATAATAAAGCTGCGTCTTGCCAATTCTCTTCGCCGGGCCGGACGATGCCTGAGTATAGACTCGGCGTTGCAGCCAGCTCGAGTTCCTGGGTCCAGTTCACCGTTTCCAAGCTTCGCGGCACCGACTGGCACCATCCGCGCCCAGGATACGCCCAGTCCGACAAAGGACCCAGAGGTTGGCGACGCTGAGCTGGGCCTCCTTCGGGAAATCCTTGCACTCAATCATCCCTCGAGAGCTGGCATAAAGGGAGAACCTCGTTTCGGCCTGAACCAGTCGGCCCTGTCTACCACCCATACAGCCGACCAACCGATTGCGGCCACCACTTTCCCGTCATCGCCGTCTTCGGACCTGCTGCGTGCATTCAGAAACACCCGCAAGACCTTCGAGTACCTTAAGGCGGCCACGGCTACCTCACCTGCTCCTGCCCAGGAAGTCACATTTAAACTCCAAGGTGCAATCGCGGATCTGCCCCCAAGTACTTTCTCCGAGCTGCTGCGTTCTCTCGACCCAGTGGCCTATGTCAGCAAGGAGATGGATCCGGCTGAGGGTGTTCACGTCGGCCCGGGAATGGCCCAGTATACCGATCTGGGGCGGGTCATTGACGAGTTCGGCGTCCGGCGCATCTACTTTTGGCTGCTCCGGAGACTAGTCGCCGTCGCCCAGGTCCGGATCGAAGCCGGGCACGGCCTGCTTCAATCAGACTACAAGATCCTTCTCCGCTGTGCCGGAGCGGCATCCGATCTGCACATGGCGAAGAAGATCTGGCACCTGATGGAGACTAGGGGCCAGATCTCGCTCCGAGATGGCGATGCCTACACCGAGTTCATCAAGGCACGCTTCTTGACCGAGGCGCTCTACACGCAATTCGACATGGCCCGATTTCGAGTCTCGCCAGGAAACATGCACAAACAGAAGATATGGCTCGCTCCGCGCCAACTAAGCAGGATCAGGAAGCTTCGATATAACATCGTCACCAAGCAAGCGCACCGCTTCGGGCAGAACCGGTACACGCCAGAAAAGGCGGAAGGGCTGGTGAGAATCTTGCGGAAAACCAAGCCGATCCGGAAAGTCTTCCTCAAAGTCGTCAAGGACGGCGTTGCGGTGGACGAGAAGCTGCTCTGCTCAGCCATGGTGGCCTTTGCGCGGAACGGTGCCCTGCAGTTCATCAAGGTGATGATATTGTCGAGATACTGGAAGATAAAGGTCAATACTGTGAAGGCGACCCGCGAGGTCACAGTCAGCGGGGGCACAACCGTCTACAGGCCTGACTCGCCAATGCACCCGACCGCGCGATTGTTGGACGCCGTGGTCGAGAGCTTTTGCTGCAACGCAGAAATCGCCACCGCATTCAAGCTACTCGACTTCATCTCGAACCGGTACGGCATTCCCATTCCCGACAAAACCTGGTTCAAGCTGCTGGAATGGGCCTATGTTCAGTCCTCGAGGCCGGCCTCGCTGGAGTGGAAGCTTGCCGGTTGGCCAGAGAAAACCGTGCGACAGGATACAGTACAGCTGATCTGGGATACCATGGTTTCGGAGCCGTACAATGTGCGGCCAGGCTTCAACGAGCACATCATCCTGATCAAGTCCTTGCTCAGCCGGGGTCGGCTAAAGGACGCCATGCAACGGATGCTCGAGCTCCAGCCAGCGTACGCCAAGACTCTGGTAGACCTCGAGGATGCCTTCTATGAGCACGTGCACACCTCCCGCCTCGGCATTGATCCTGCACAGTCGTTGCAGCGCTGGCTTGGAGCCCGCACTCAAAAGCAGATGATGTGGTACGCCATCCAAACCTGCTGCTGGAAGCTGTTCAAGAAAGTCCGCAGCAACAGAATCGACGACATCATGACGGTCCGTCTGATCCCGCAGCTCATTGACGCCTTCCGACCCTTCTTCGCCCGCTCCCTTCGCTACCGCACCGCAACCGGGGTCGTGGAAATCCGCAATCCGAATCCTGTGGCCTTGTTCGAATCCGGCGCCCGAAACGTGAGGCTGCCAGCGCTTATCACGCAGGATCTGGTTGGCGTCCCTCGTCCTCAGGGGGTGGGAGCTGGAGGGGCGGATGGGCTGTCCTCCGGCTCTGCGGACATGGTATCACGGTCAACGCGCCCTGATCCGGATACGTCCAAGGTTTGGAGACGCCAGAGTGTTCGGGTCGGTCATAACCTTGCTTCAAAGGTGCTGCCCAAGATGTTGCGCCAGGAAATGCCTTCAGCTAAGCAACTCCTACGGGAATTTGTCTGAGCATCGGGGAGCGATTAGGTGTGAGAGAATAACTGGTAACACCATGTAAACACGTCCAATGATGAGCTACCTAGGTAGTTGAAATTAGGTACTCTACGTCAATGTCTGAAACAGCTTGATGCTATCAATGTATCTACCTCGACTGCCAGCAAGGCAGGAGAAATTCCAAATCCCCATAAACGCCACTCGTCTCGTGTAAGGTCGACTTATGCTGGCTACAATCTATATGTCGAGATATGTATGGTGAAGTACTGCTCCTCCCCACCGCTCCAGACGTTCCGGCAGGCTTATCCATCCATCCATCCCTCCACCATCCATGCCCCATCATCACTTTGCCTTGACCTTCTCCAGCCGCAAGTCATTCATGACCATGTATCGGCTAAAGACAATCCATCCGTACCTAAACCACAGCATCTGGCTCTTGTGCGCCGACGTCATGGCCTTCCACGCCGTGGCGAGCCCGCCGGGGCCGACGCCGCTGAAGTAGACCAGCCCGTTGGGGCGCTGCTTGTTCTTGAACTCGACGCGCAGGCCCCACGACGCCAGGGTGGCGACGACGTCGAGGAAGCCAGTGTACTTGCGCGCGACCGACACCGACGTCAGCGTGTACAGGTCCACGGGCGGCTGCCACCCGCTCCGGCCCTGCACGAGGTTGTGGACGAACGACCGCGCCCCGTGGTACAGGCTCGCGTGGTTCGGGTGGCCCGACACGCCGGCCGCGTCGAAGGTGATGAGGGCGTCGATGGTCGCCGTCGGGGGCCCGCCCGCCGAGTCGGACGACGGTTTGGGGGACCTGGAGGAGGAGGAGGAGTTGGAGGACAGGTGCGGCGCGAATGCTGACGACAGCAGGGCCGAGATCTTGGCCGAGTCCCACGTCGCTGTCATGCTGTCGGGGAAGTCGGCGCTCTCGATGACGAACACGTCCTCCTCATTCCGCAGCCCGAGCATCATGCCGCTCTTGACCAGCTCCTTCTTGCGCGTCTCGCCCAGACCATTGGCGTCACCTGTGAAGGGGGGGGGATTCGTGTCAGCGATCGCAGCGGGCTGGGGGCGGCAGTAGGTCTGCTGGCGAGTGAGGGGCGGGTGGAAGGGGGGGGGGGGTTGAATGGTCAGAAACAGAATCACGTACCACTGCTCAGACACAGAATCTTGACGTGGTTGCCCGTCTCGGGCCGCGTGAGCGCCAGCACTGTGGGCGCGAAGAACATGGCCTCGTCATCGGGGTGGGCGATCAGGAGGCAGATGCGCTTGTTGCGCAGGGTGGGGAAGCGAGTCTGCGCCACCGAGACAGTGTACAGGTAGAGCGACGGGAGGACGAAGGCGACGACTCCCAGCACGACCAGCCAATCCATTGTTCGGGAGGGGGCGCTCTGCGACAACCGGTGCAGTAGGTGGATTCCACCAGCCTTCCCTCGCCCTGTGAGTCGTGGTTCTTGACTCGAGGGCTATAACTGACCCGCTTGAAGATGCAAGGGGGCGCAAGAGCAGGCTGAGGGGCAGGTTGATAGCTGGTAAGCAAAGCTGGTCGTGTCGGCTGGATATGGTCGAGGGACAGAAGGCAGAAGAAGCAGAGCACGCGAGTCACACCTGTCTCCTACCTACCCCCTTTGTCGCGGGCTCGCATGAGATGGGATCCGGATAACAGGAAATAGGAAATGCCACCTTGCGATTAAGGAAACCCCTGCTAGTCACCCTGAAGTCGAGATCTGGGGCGTGGGACTCGGCATGGACCCTTTTCACACAATCTTAGCTTAGTTCGTCCTAGCTGCTGGCAGGGAAGCTCAATTTCCTTTTTAGTCGATGGCGAATGGGCGCCGTCATTGGTCCTGGGTGAAATTGTCTCCGAACAGCTCCAAGTGGGGCCGAGGGCTAGAGCTCAGGTCTTTGCCAGTTGTCTGCAGCTGTGGTCCCTGCCTGGTCTTCCCAGTCGGCAAGGGAACACGAGAGCTTGTCTTGCACCTCACCCTTCCGAACCAGACGACGAAACGACGCAATGGCTCGAAAACGCAGAGAAACGTCTCCGTCCAGCATCAAGCTGAAGCAACCGGACCGATCTGGGCCAACCGAACAGAGCCTCCTTCAGCTCGCCCAGGAGAGAGGCTTATTCGACATGGCTCAGCAGATACAGGAAGCCAACCAAAGGAAGCCATCCTCATTGGCCACGGCTGTCGAAGACAGCGAGTCCGGGCTGTCACCGAGCGTCGAGAGGATTCTCGACACATTGCTCTGGACAGTCAGCTTGTCCATGCTGCACTTCTCGCTCGACGTGCTGGTTCAGAGCCAGTACGCCGTCGAAATATCGTGGTGGCAGGTCTCTCAGCGTGCCGCCCAGGCATTCCTAGGTAGGCCGCGGCTCTTGTCAGGGGGGAACGCCCGATGCCACGTTTCGTCAAGGCTAACTCTTCCTGCTTCCAAGTCTTCAGCATGCTCTTCTACGTGCTACATGCCCACCCTTCTAACCCGACCATCCTCCCCGGCCTCGCTTCCCGCTTCCAACCTGCCTTTCGACAGGCAGTTTTCTTCGTCGCAGGCACATGCGCCGGGTGTTATCTTATACACATTAGCAACAGACATGGATATTTGGCAGTCATGAAGCAGTCTCCGCCCCTGGGCTGCATTTGGGTCTGGTCGGTCATCGAACTCAACTTGCCCCTGGCAGTCCTTAGCGTGGGGTCTGCGGCATTGTTCCTGTGGCAGGGAGAGTATGGTTTTAAGTAATAAGCAGCGCGTGGTTCTCTGTCACCGCGACCTCCGTCTCACTGTTGGCGTGCTCATCCTTCTGGACTCGTAGGGAGCTTTGGCGGCATTGCCACTGCTGGCCTGAAAGACGTAATCACTTGGCGGTTTTTGTGATTTCGACAATGCAGACGCTGCGTCTCCATCCAACGTCCTCCCGCTGACTCGGTCCCTGTGCATGATGCGACGCACTAGATCTTCAAGGCCACGGATCTCGGCCTGCTGGTCATAGATCATATCCTCCAACCGCTTCAAATTCTCCTCGGATCGGGCTTCTCGCCAACTGGCTTGGTGTTCTAGATCTCTGATGCGTCTGAAGAGGCCAGGTCAGAATCGGCGGACGGCACCAGCGATAGATAGGATAGGGTGGCGGGCTGATGCGGTGCTACATACGAGGAGATCATGCTCGTCTGTGTGAAGAGCACGCGGGCAGTGAGCGCGTCTCTCTGCCTCACCAGCTCCAGCGCCTTTGCCCGGACGGGTAACCACGCCATGGCAACAGTCGTCCTGGTTCTCGTCCACCCCCAACTCCGAGGAACGAGCGTCCATCTCGTCCCTGGGTTTTTCCCGTCGTCGCTTCCGGCGCGCTCCTCGGTCTCGGCCACCAGGTCCAAGAGGCGCTCCTCCAGCTTGACCAGGTCGTCCATGACGAAGGTGTACATCTGGTACTCGGTCGTCTGCCTGTACTGAGCAGCGCTCATGCCGAAACCCGGTCTGTCCATGTCTCCCGCAGCGCGCACGAGCTCGTTCATCCACGTCGTCTCGGTTTTGTACCATGACAGCGATGCCTTGACCTTGAAATACTCATCGTCACTATTGCGCAAGTAGGAAAGCCGCACGTACACGGCGGCGGCGACGGCGACTATGAATGTCAATATGCCGGCCACGTTGGCGGCAATGGACAGGGGAGAGTCCCCGTCTATCAATGCATCGGTCATGGTCGCGTGGCAGTTTCGCCGGCGCGTCTGCGCGGAGTCCCAGGATTTGGACAGACGCGTCGGAAATGGTGGATTTTTTTCTCTCTTTTTCTTCTTTTCCCCCTCCAATCTCAGCCCCAGCACATCATCGGTGTCACAACACCCGTTCCAGCCCAAGTCGACTTTTCATAAGCCCAGTTCGACCTCGAGGTTGCAAATGAAGGGCGGGATTTGCCGAGCTGAAGAGGTTGCACTACTGTACAGCACATGCCCATGTTCGTCTTCCCTTCAGCTTGCACCTGATCTGCGACCCTTCTTCACTGCTGAACAACCCCTGTCGTTCCAGGGTTGATGCCTCCTTGCCCATCCTTTTTTCTCTCGTGTTCGACCACGAGCCTGTTCGCAAATCCGCGAATTGGATTGCGAATTGCGCATCAGCTCCCTCCCCGTTCTTGCTTCGTTTTTTAATTTGGCCGATGCCCAGAAATTGTTGAAGCGGATGCGGTAGGAAGTAACCACTTGGGAGCGCCTACCTACCATTGCGATGCTGGTTAGCCGCACCTAGGTTGAGGATTCGCACATCATTACATTACATTACACCATGCTCTATCTCATTTGTCCCGCTCATGCGACCGCCGAAGAGCCGGTGTGCCTAGACAGCCTTACGGGCCCGCTGCTGGAAAATCCATGCTAACCAGGCTGTTTACGGTAGACTCCACCCATGTACTGTACAAGAGTGCGGCACCTACGATGCGTGCCTTCCTGTTTCCAACAGTCTGTACATGTATAGCAATAGTGGGCAGGAGCGATCAGCGGGAGACCGGACTCGAGGTCGTAGAGGTACCAGGTTAGGTCCATGTCAGTCGTGTCCCCGAAGCCACTCCATCTCCCAGGCCTGCCCTGAATGTAGGTACAGCTTCATCAACATCCATACCACCCCCTTTCCGAATCAATTGCCAGCCCATCACCACCATCATTATCCAGTACCCATTATTATCTGTTTCCTCTAGGGCTTCTCTTTATCAATCCTTCCTCGGTACTCCGCCATGGGAGCCGTACTTATTACTATCTTAATATTATGGCGACTCCTCGGTCTTGCCTCTGGAGCTGGAACTGGTGATCCTGCCCGTGAACTTCGCCGTCAACATCGGAGAGAATGGCCTCCTTTTCGTCGGCATATTTCCCAACGGCAAATTGGTGACATCCCATACGGTCAGTGCCCCTCAAACACCCACAAACACACAAGCAGCCACCATGCAAACCCGGGTCTCCTCCCGTTTTGCTACATTTGGTAACCAGTTTCCAGGGAACATAATCAACCATTGCAACGTCCCAGGGACGGTCGCGCTAACATTCGACGACGGTCCGTCCCCACACACCTCCCATGTCCTCGATATACTGGACAGACACGGAGCCAAAGCGACCTTCTTTGTCAACGGCGACAACTTCAGCCGTGGTCACATCGATGACCATTCGACTCCTTGGCCAGAGACGCTGCAGCGCATGCACCAGTCGGGTCATCAGATTGGATCTCACACCTGGTCACACGTCGATTTGACCGCCGTCAGCTCCTGGACACGTCAGCAAGAGATTTCCGACCTCGAACAAGCATTCGTTAACCTGTTCGGCTGGTATCCCGTCTACGTTCGCCCGCCGTATGGCTCATGCGAACACGAGTGTCAGGGGGACTTGGCCTGGATGGGTTACCACGTTGTGACGTGGGACATCGACACTAAAGACTACGCCAACGACTCGCCCGAGGCGATTTACATCGCCAAGGAAACCTTCTCCAATGCCCTGTCTATGGACCCATCGAGCAACTCGTACATTGCGCTCAGCCACGACGTGCACGTACAAACAGCCTACACCTTGACTGAATACATGCTCGATACGCTCGGAAGCCGCGGATACAGGGCCGTCACTGTCGGCGAATGTCTCGGTGATCCTGCCGAGAACTGGTACCGCAGCGACACGCCAGACGCGAGCGAGGAGACGGATTGGTGGAGATAGGCAGGGTTGTTCTAAAAGTATTAAAGCAAAGTCACCTCCGCCACCTCCACCAGTCTAGCAAGAGCCCGATTTAGTATATAATTCCATTCTACACTCTAAACTATTTCTCGCTCGCCATCCTGCATCTGATGTGCGGCGCTGATCGGTGAGCGAGACCGCACTGGGTTTGGCCCGTCTGGGAGTTCCAACTATGCTGCTGCTGATCAAGGGCATCCCCATCTAATGAATGACTCAGGTTTCATTCGGCTAGGTTATTTATGCCGGACTAAAGAACGCTACTACTAAGGTTGTCGCTGATTAATTGGAGTTCGCTGCTTAGGTATATCAAGAAAACCATCAAATCACCTATCCTAGACTTATCGCGGGCGGGTATCCACGATCCTGTCTATCAGTATCTCCGGCAGCCGCCTAACGAGTACTTCCTCCCCCCTGAGTATCGAAGCACTAGTATCCAGGAACCGGTCCCGAAAGACACCCCACAGCCTCTAGTCGAGGGCGTTCACACCCCCCGGCCGCGGATAGTAAGGGTCATTCCGCCAGAAACACGCCGCCGCCTGTCTCATGCCGTCCGGGTCCATGGCCATCTCCTGGCAAGAGTTAAAGTCCAGCAACCACAAGGCGTGGGGGCCGAGGACGGGCGAGTCGAAGAGCGTAGCGGTTCCGGGCCCAAACGGGGTACCACCATCGAGATCGACCGCGGATGGGTGCTGGGCCTCGGCCTGGGCCTGGGCCTGGGGCTGGCGACGCGGCCGTGGAGGCGCCAGGACGAATTCCACGCCGTCGGCGTCGACTCTGGCGCACCAGTGGAGGAAGGCGAGGGCGTCGGCCATCGCCGTGGCATAGCCTTCCAGGTCCAGGTCGAGCTCTGCCAACAGGTTTTGGTGGAGTGGGAACTTCCGCAGGTTGAAGACGCGGAATCTCGGCTGTCCGTGCTGGGATGACCTGCGTCGGCGTCGGCCGAGGTAAGGGCGAACCAGGCAGTGTGTGTTCCTCACCGCGTCTTGGTCGTGGTTCTGGTAGTATTGCTGCATGAGCAGGCTGCGGGCGGAGAGTGGCAAGGGACGGATCTTCTCGTTGATCAGGGCGTTGCATGCCGCGGAATTTGGGGGCAGACGGGGGAGGATCTCGGACCAGGCTATGTTGTCTTTGTCGAGAAATTCGTGACATGAAGGGATGCTGAAGCTATTGATGACCAGTGGGTGCATATTCTGGGAGGCTTGCACCAGGCGCCTGTAGACCTGATATTCGATCGCAACCGGGTGGCCCAAATCCCCCCCCTCTTCCCGCTTCATGACAAGCCTAGCAATGTCGTCACCCGCGGGCCCGGGATCGGCCCAGACGGTTCCGCACTCGCCCCTGCCGATGCATTCCAGCTGGGTCGAGGAGGTGGCGGTGGTGAGTTCGGTCTTGTCAATGTTCATGGTTGCGAAGAGTCTCGGCAGATCACTTGGGCCAGAAAATTAGAAACTTCGGAAGACTGCTTTGCTAGGACTGTGGAAGTGATGTGGAAATGCTGATCCCTGGTGCCTAGGTGGGCATATAAGCCTCTCATAAGTCTCGGAACGTACCTGCCTAGCTAGGTAGCCTCGACCGAGGTAAATACCTACCAAGCTACCTACCTAGGTAGGTACCTAGGGTTAGATAATGAGGGGAAAACATTTGATAGCATGGGAGGCGATCATTCAAGGTATGTACTCCGTACTAGGTGCGCAAGGAAACTCTGGGTTCCATTAGGTAACTACCTAGCTCAGGTTCCATGATGATGCTGGGGGAGCCTGGAGAAGACGGCCCAAAGGGCAAGCAACAACCAACTGGAGAGCACAGTCAGGCCTCCAGTGTGTATCAACTTTGCAGTAGCTTGTCGACTGCATTTGATCCGCCGCTACTCAACGGTCCATCCAATGGCCCATTTCCTCGCGTGTAAGTTCGCACCAGACAAACTCATCGTCAGGAGATCGCTGAAAGATGATGGGGAAGAGCCCTTCAAACTCAATGGGGTACCTCATCCCAACACAGGGGTATGCTGCCACCGATCTCGTGATCAGGGCCCCGGCATCAATTAGCATGTCGACAATAATGTGGTTGTCTTGCGCTGCCGCAAGGTGCAATGGCGTCCTCTGATAAGTGTCACGCCCGTTGAGATAAGCTGTCGGATGATCAATCAGCAGCTTGGCAACCGATACAGATCCGTGTTCTGCTGCAAAGTGCAACGGCGTCTGCGCCCGGGTGTCTTCTCGGTTGACATCAGCTCCCGCGTCGATAAGCATCTGAGCCACCTTTTTACTTCCTCCCGCTGCGGCGTGGTGGAGGGCACCGTGCCCAGGGTTGCTCTGCCGGTCAACAGAAGCACCCGAATCCAGAAGGAACTGGACCATGCTTGGGCTGCCGTCCCTTGCAGCAAAGTCTAGTGGCGCCATGTCCCAGATATCGGAGTACCTGCTGTGATAGTAAGACAGGTCGTAATGACTAGCACAAATGCTGTAGTCAGCACTGGCGTCGATATCAGCCCCAGCTTCAATCAACAGCTTAGCCACGCCCGTGTCCCAGTTCTTGATAGCCAGGTGCAATGGTGTCATTCTGCCCCTATCGGTTGCGTTGACATCTGCACCTCTCTCGACAAGCAGTTCCACTATGTCTTTATGCTCTCGATCTGTGGCTTGGTGCAGCGCTGTCTTTTCAAACTTATCCGCTTGGGCCACCTCTGCTCCATGGTCCAACAGTCGTCCAACGAAGCTGGTCCGCCCTTCCATTGCTGCCCAGGTAAGGGGAGTCGACCCGTCCGAGTATCTGTGGATCGTTGTTGCAATCGAGAGCAGCATGGGAGACAAAAGCTGGTTGAAATGCTGCGATGTTGCCGATAGTGAAGCTACATCGTGGAGACAAAGAGAGTCTGTAACGAGCATGAGCACTTCGTTGGGTATATTCTGAATGAAGCAACTGCGATTCTGCTCCATTGCCGAAATGTTCTCTTGGTGTGCTTGTGTGATCGATTTTACTCCCGATGCATGGTGTTTGTGATAGGGTTGGGGTTTTCGTGATGATGTCGGGGTTCTGTGAGGTCGATTTGTTCCTTTGACGCGTTGGCAAGAATCGATTCTATCTGGTAGGATGGTCTGACCTGGATTCACCTACAAAGCTACCTAGGTACCTAGGTTAGGTACCTTAGGTATGGAGTCACCACTGCCCTATCAACCTGACCTTCCTTCACTACCAGGTACGGCTACCTACCTAAGGTACCTACCTAAGATGCCTACACTCCAATTTACCTAGAGGTACCTAAGTTCCCCCTAATGCGATGGGCCTACCTACAGTTTGCTACCAGCTTTACTTCCATCCTAGCAGCGATAACGATGAAATACTTTGAGGACTCTAGCTGCATACAGACTGTGGACGTGGGCTGGGCTTGCCACAGCCACCAGCTACTTATGCCTACAGGCGTATTTCGCATTTGCTACCCAGGGAATACGGCAAGATGGACGAATACGCCGGTGCGGGCAGCTTCCTGCATAGACAACGGAGATATATCACCTGGATGTTACCGCACCCCCTCCACGAAAAGGATTTATAGATCGCTTTCTCTGGCTGCTGCGTCCTCCACCTGCGCCGCTGTCTAGAATGATCAAGTCTTTGCGTCCAGAATTCTTCCTTCCGTCGAACATTGGGCTTACGAGGCAGAAAGTAGGGTGGGACGACGAGCCGAACAACGAAGAGGACATTTATCAAGCCCTAGCTCCGCTTCAGAGAACAGTCGTCCCTATATCCTATGGCGGGGTCAAGTTCACCAGGACGGAGACAACGAGAACACGGGCGCTCGAGGTCTTGCCCATGTGGGGAGAACCTGAGGGTGTTGTTGTCCTTATCCTTGCTCGCGAGGAGGCTACTGTGACTGGGATTTTCGTCAGTATTTGGTTCAACCTCAATATCCAGCTTCGACAACATCGTCCAGGCCTTAATTGCAACACGTCCTAGGTTAGCAAATACCCCAGAGAGGCGAACAGCAGGCTCTCAGATGGTTTTTTATGCAAATCTGGTCTCATCAGCAAACAATCTCGCCACATATAATTTAATTACCTACCTGGCAGCAGTTTAGCAAAGCAGCCTTGATAATCAAAGCTACTAAAGGTTGCTAGCTGTTTTCAAGAACGTGAAATTTCGTATTGAGGTCTGTTATGAGACTTTGAGAGACAGACTGGATCTGTTTCCTCAAGGAGATGCGGCGCGAACCAGCCAAAAAAAAAAAGGAAGGAAAAGGGAAAAAAAACAGGGATGGAACCTGTGAGGATCGAACTCACGACCTCAGGATTACTCCGATCTGTGACCGAATCATAGGATAGTATGAGACCTGCGCGCTAACCAGCTGCGCCAAGGTTCCGTCTATTAGTCAAGCGAGCTTAATCCGCTATATCTTCAGGTCAGGTGTGAGTCCCTCATCTCCAATTTTCTCGACGTTGACGCTAACAAGCAAAGGACGATCTAGATAAAAATAAAAGCGGTACCGTGATTCCATTCTAGCTTCACAGCCTTATCAAGTGCATCATGTATAGGGGTATACTAATTTGCGAGAGGAGTGTCGGTCCTAGTCAATGTCTTGGTTCCAGGAGTACTACTGCTGGGGTTTTAAACCATGTCTTCAGCCCCTTTCCCTCTCAGCACGTGTAACGCGGCAATTATCCCTGAGATGCTCATCGCTCATGCTTCTGTGTGTGATATCTCGAGTTCAGCTGCATGCTTACGACAAATCTCTCTTAGCCAATGACCTGTTCGTCTTGGAGACTTGTTGCCTCGGGATTGGTGCAATCTGTTGCTAGCCCCCAAGGTGGCTGCAGCTTCTTTGCGTCAGTGGCCACACACAAGATGCACTTCTGCTCAAGACACCGCTGAAGGATGGTCATTATATGCTGACTGAGGCCTACATGCGTCTTCAGCCTCATCCTATTCTGGCCACTACGTCGTACAACGTCACAAAATACAATAATGCCTCTCCCCTCACCCTTCTTTTGACACAGCCTCACAGTCGACAGAATCCGTGTCTGCTTTTCATACTGATCCCCCCTTTTCTGTTTTCCCCTGCTAGTATTCGGCGTCTCATAGCGGCGTTGTTATTCGTCCTCCAGTCATTAAATACTTCCTTGTTCCTTGGTCGTGCCCAGTGAAGCAACGCAGCAGCCCGACCACTGAGCTTGGAGGATGGACCAAGAAATAAGAGTTACGCAAGACAGAGACTCCCCCTCCAATATTGAGGACAGCCCGCCAGCCGGACCCACACCAGACGAGCCATACCCAGCCAACGCTAAACAAGCCGCCCGAGCAGAAATCCACGACGCAGAAGTAAAGGTCTTCGAGACAAGTCGCTTCGCGGAGAAAGAGGACCTCTGGCAGTGGTTCCCGCAGCTCAAGGACGACCCCAATTCCAAGGAATGGCGGATCTGGCTTTCTCGCCGGAGCCGTGCGCTGATGGTGCAGATCATCGTCATCTTGGCCATCCTGCTTAGCAACTTCGGGCTGACCGTCTTCGCGGCGAGCCAGTTCAACACCCAGCGCGGAGTCGGGCTCATCTACCAGGGCGACTGTGCCACCGTCGGCAAGCTCAACCTGTGGCTGCACCTGCTCATCAACCTGCTCTCCACGGGGATGCTGTCGGCCTCCAACTACTGCATGCAGCTCCAGGCGGCGCCCACGCGGGCGAACGTCAACGATGCGCACACGGCCGGCAAGTGGCTCGACATTGGCGTCCCTAGCTTGCGCAACCTGCTCCACATCAACGGGTGGAGGAAGGTGTCGTGGGCCTTGCTGGCTTTTAGCTCGATTCCGATTCATCTAATGTAGGTAAACGGGGAGAGAGCATTATTCGAATGCCTACCTTGACTCATTAACCCCGTTCATAAACTGACTGACTCGGTTGGGGGGCGGTTTCGCAAGATATAATTCCGCCGTGTTCCAGTCGTTGTCCTCGTTCGACTACACCGTTGCTGTGGTCAAGGACTCGTTTCTTGACGGAGCTGATTTTAGCCTTTCAACGGCCGAGATCAACAGGGGCGCCGATCCGGGATGGAATGAAAGTAGAGTTAACCCGCCGGACGACTACGCCAAGATCATCTCGGACATGCGACGAGACGCTCTGTCGATGCCGTATCTCAAAAAGACCGTTTCCGAGTGCTTCGATTTGTACGACGACTACTTCGCGCCCCAGGGCAACGTCCTGATCTTTGTCAAGAACCAAACCGTCCAGACGCCCCCCGAAGATAGCCTGCTGATGTATGTCTCCATCATCCCGCGATCGGACGGATGGGGCAAGAACATGTGGGCTCTGGGCAACGGCACGGGCTCCTTTGTGGCCCTCTCCCCTCCAAAACCCGTCACGAAATGGTTCCTGGGCCCACCGCACTACGAAGTGAGCCGCTGCCTCGTCCAGCCGCCGGCCCTCCTAGCGACACAGTGCCGGTTCGAGTACTCGCCCTGGATCATGTGGGTCGTGTGCTCGCTCAACCTCATCAAAGCCCTGGTGATGCTGTTCATCTGGGCGTTTCGCAGGTGGCAGGCCAAGGCCCTGGGGGATGAGAAGAAGGAAGTGCTGTACACGCTCGGAGACGCCATCTCGTCCTTCATGCGGGTCCCGGACGAAAGGACCCAGAACATGTGTCTGGCCACCAAGCATGACTTCACCACAAAACGCACCTGGCGCAATCGGCTGGTCAAGGAGCCGGTATCGACCTCCCAGGAGCCAAGAGAGTTCAAAATCGAGTCGAAACGGTGGATGGCTGCTGCGAGTTTGAGACGGTGGATAGTTCTTATTTCCATGTAAGGGGAAACATGTCAATTCTTGATACCAACAACCGGGGTTCATAGTCTAACTAACATGCAACAAACAAACAGGTTCCTGGCCGTGATAGGCGTCTCGGCAGGCCTGCTCTTCCAATCCTTCCCCAGCCTCCGCCGCCGCAATGTCAAGACGACCCTCTCCCAGTTCTGGAAAATGGGGTTCGGGAAGCTGCAGCCGTACGCGTACCTGGTCATCGGCCTGCCCAGGGCCGACCCGGAGGGCTTCCTGGCGAACGTGGTCGTGTCCAACCTGCCTCAGCTGATCCTGTCGATACTTTACATTTTCTACAACTCCATGCTCAGCACCTTCCTCGTCCAGCGCGAGTTCAGCCGCATGTGCGACCCCCGAAAGAGAAAGCCCCTGCGCGTCTCGGAGCCGATCGGGCTCCAGCGCTCCAGCTACTTCATCTCCTTGCCGCTGCGCTATGGCATCCCGCTGTACCTGTCCTCCGGCCTTATGCACTGGCTCATCTCCCAGAGTCTGTTCCTCGCCCGCATCACGGCCCTGCGTCCGAGCGGTGCTGCTGATCCCAAAAACTCCTTCTCTACGTGTGGTTATAGCCCCATTGCAATATTTATCAGTTGAGTTTCCTTTCCTTTGGCACCTCCTCCGATACCCTTTTTTATCGCTGTCGTTTGAGGAAACGTCTAACGTCCTTAATTATCTCATCAGCATTACTCGTGGGACTCGTCCTAGTACTAGCCATCGTCCTCATTGGCTTTCGCACCTACGACGGTACCATGCGGATGGTCTCGACCAACAGCCGAGCTATCGGCGCTGCTTGCCACTCTCCCGAGAAGGATCGAGAAAACGGGTACATGCTGCCCGTCCGCTGGGGTTGCGTGGAAATGACGGCAGACGGCGTTGGGAAGTGCGCCTTCACCACTGCGCCCGATGAGGAGATACAGGAGCCAGTTCCAAAGAAGAAGTACCGATGAGTCGAGACAAACTCTTCCCCGTGGTGATGCGGGAAATAGACCTAGATTTCTCAGTTGACCAGCTGATGAACAGTTACGTGGCTTTGTTGCATGATCTCCAGATGTTTTGGCCTGATTACAGGTTTTCCAGAATTCGACCGTACGTGGTGTTGTCATCGCGAAGATAATTAATCCAATGGCCATTTGTTTCATCTTGGTTGCATGTGCACTAGCCGATGCTTAAGTATTTGGTGACTTCAGCGTCAACGCCTCAGACACTAGTCCCGAGGGCGTCTCGCGTTTCTGTCAGACAACTCCCCACCAAGTATTACAATTACAAGCCTGGCCAACTTGAAGATTCCTGCACGGTTTCAGCTTCGCAGCTCCACGATGGAACTTGTGGTTGTTCGATCGATCCAATTTGAAATTCTAACTCCTTATGTAGAATGGATACAAGCATTAGGAGCAAAGCGACCTGGAAATAGTGTGGGACGTTCGATGATTGACACGAGTTGTACCGCCAGCCCATAGTGCAAGTTCCCCTTAAGCTTACACATAGCTTGGCTATCTAGTTCAGAACCTTGATGGTCTAGACACAGTCGCGCGATCATAACTTAGGTGGGTACGTGGCGTATAATTAATGCCAAAGTATCGTTATTATCTGATCCTCCTAGCCTCCATATCAACCCCGTAAACTAAGACGAGTATATCTACTTACATTCCCAGCTCCGCTCATGGCTTTCACAACCCTTCCCATTGTACCTTGCCTTCTTGGGATACGGACATACCGGCCTCTGGCGTAGGACACCCGACGTCGCGTTAAAGGGGCTACGCCACGTGGTAGCGACAATCCTGTCGACAGGCTTGCCCTTCTCAACCCAGTCGATGAGCGCGAGGACGGCGTCGTGCTCGGCGTCGCGGAAGCCGGGGACGGACCACGCGTTGGCGGCCATGGAGCTGGTCTGGAAGGCCGCGCCGATATTCCACGGCGCGTCGACGGTCGTGCCGGCGCAGTGCTGCATGCCCGGGATCTGGAAGAAGCGGAACCAGGAGTCGACGTTGCCCATGGCCGCGACCGTCTGGCTGTGGTAGTAGATGGAGCCCCGTTCCGCCACCAGCCCGTCCGCCAGCCCGTGGTACATGAGCAGCTTGCCGCCGCGGTCGCGGAAGCGGCGGATGTCGTACTGCGCCGCTGTCGAGTTGCCAGGGTCGTGCCGCACTGCATACGCCATCACGCTGTCGTTGTACTCCTGCCACGGCCAGCTGGGGTCGTCGAATAGAAAGTCTTGCACATACTGCACGCCAAAGGGGCTCGGCACGTCGCTGCCCAGCAGGATGAACCACTGGTCCTCAGAGCTGAGCGTCAGACCTGTGTAGATGAACTCTCCGGTGTCGGTGTAGGAGTCGCTGTATATCTTCTTGGCGGTTTCAATCTGCTGGTCTGTGAGGCAGTTCGGACTCTTTGTTTGGTCTGGGCATTTGATCTTGTCGAAGTCGAACTTGCAGGCTTCCGGTTCGCTGACAATACCATCCTTCACGCCATCCACCTCGTCGCATTGCTCCACGACTTGCTTCCCGATCCATGAAAACTGCTCGACTGGGATATGGTGGTCGGCACCAACCGGCAGGTTGTAGGCGCCAAACTTGACGACGAAAGGGTTGATGTGGCTGGTGTACCACGAGGGGGCGCCAATAAGGGCTCCGTCGAAGCTGCCGGGGGAGATCTGCACCTCCTTGAGCCCCTGCCGGCCGCCGGTCGAGCAGCCGCTATAGTACGAGTACTTGATCGGCTTTCCGTAGAAAGCCTCGGTCAGCTTCTTTCCGAGCTCGACAGAGCCATGCAGCGCGCGCCAGCCCCAGTCGGTCTTCTTCTCGGGCTGCTTGTTCGCCCACGTAATGTCGGCCGTGGTGGAGTTATGGCCCGTATCTGTTGAGATGGTTGCCATGCCGTAATGGGGGCCGGGCGCCATATCGAGCCAGTTGATGCCTGAGAGTGTCATTAGATCGCCGTGCCTGCCTGTGTTTGTCTCATTGGCCAGAGAGGAAGCCTACCGCCGCCAAACCCGCCATTTCCTACGGCAAAAAACCTCTCCTTCCATTGGTGGGGTTCCATGGGGAGAAACAGTCCGAACCGGTAGGATGAGCTGGGAGAAGACGTCACCCTGACTGTCAAGGCGCACAGCTCGGTTAGGTTGGTCGGGTTCACCGGATATAAGAGATTCGACGCGCCCTCGCCAAAGCTGCCGCCTTTGGGGACGAAGGTGACGTTGGTGATCTCGGCGCCGGAGCGAACAAGGGCGCGCTGGAACGTGGCGGCGTTGCACTTGGCCGAGTTTCGCGGTGCCCAAGCCAGATTGGCGTCGACGAAGCGGGCGGCCAGGGCAAGCAATGCCCAGACCACAGGTAAGGCAAGACAAACCATGAGGGGCAGTCGTTCAATAGTAGAACCATTAAGGAGATTGGCAGCTCTCGTCCCGGGGCCTGCAGAATGTTAAATACATCGAACAATACCAGGGGGCTCCCGAGTTCCGATGGCTCGGCACCTCACCTGCAGTTTGGGTCGCTCCCCTCCCACGCGAGTGGCCGTCATCCTTACCCATTGCCTTCGCAGGCAGCTCGGGCCCGCCCATCTTGCGGCGATGCGGCGCCATTATCTTGCCTTACTCGTACGCAGGTAGATGGTCCATGACTTCATCCCACGCGGGGTTATTTCCTGGGGGAGTTGCTACTTTAGGAAGGAGCTACGCGCGGCACAGGGCAGAGGGTGTGGGACTTGCGAGCTGCCAATGTGCCAATATTGTAACCCTCTGGGGTTCGACAGGCCACTGACTGGGTGACTGCGGATGCGGGGTTGGGAGAATGGTGAGAAAAAAAGAGGTTTGCCGTGACGTCGATGCTGGCAAGCCGGCTCTCAGATCTCGTGACCGGCACCGTTGTTGCCGCCCTTGCTTGGCGACCCGAGCCGGTCAGAGAGCCGTGAAACGTTGGGTCGCACTGCGCTTGGGCGCTCAAGGTAGCGTAGCGGACGGAACGGAATCTTGGGGACAGTTAACAACACAGTCCTCTCGCTCCAGTATATCCAAAACCACTTACTTCCTGTTCTCGGAAGGTAGACAAACACACGAAGATGTCGGCAATATTAGGATGGGGCTAGCGCTGAAGTTGGAATGTGTTCAGCCTCTTCATTAATTTCCTGTCACCTGGGACGTTACTGTGTGTGTGCAGTATTTATTTGTCCCGGTTTTGGAAGGCCTGTTAATTAAAGTCATATAAAACAAGCCACGGGATTGTGGGGTTAATCGCTAAAGCTAAATATAGAAGCAGATCCAGCAACTTGGTTGCTAACATCCAGTAATTATACGCAGTAGTTCTCCGTCTCTTACCAAAGCCAATTACAGCTGCCATAATCTCTCCGAGCCGGCAGAGCGTCGGCTGTGGCAGGTTGTGCTCATTCATCGTCCCAAGGTGCAATCTCAAGCGAGACCCGCCGTTCCCGGGTCGCCTGGCCGCCGGGTATCGTGGGCGGCTGGCTTTCAGCCAGCCCCGAGGTGACCTTGCCTCGCGCTTCTTGCTCGGATTGCTGTCCAGATCGGTCCCCCGGCCCTTGGACCACTTTAGCACTGGTGACAGCAGTGGGGGCCGCACTCAGAGTCTGAGGGTCTCTGTCTGAGCTGCCGCGTCAGTCTCGGCATGGATGGAGGGTCGGGAATCCGGCTGAGCCATTGGCGTGTTTGAAAATACGAAGGATCGGAATGGCGGTATCTGGGACTCGTCGCTCGTACGTTCGCCAGCCGTATCGCACACAACGCTGGTCTGAACCAGGGCAACATTCGGCGGTGGCGAAACCATTTGCATCCACAGAATAGGGACGCCATCGAGAAACTGGCGAGTCACCTGCATCACCGGTTCGAAAGTGTAATGCAGCATTCTCGGGAGATATAAAGTTGCTTTCGAGACCATCAATTGCCAGAGTGTCCAGCACTTGCTGAAACGATCTTCGAGGATAACAATGATTAAGGTTGTATGCGTCGTCCGGCGAACATCATTCGCAGTCAGGGAGAAATCGAAGACCCCAGGCGAGGTCGCCACCTTGTAACCTTGCCCTCAACATAGGGCAATGCAAGGAGAAAATCGCTTCCGAGGAGTGTCAATTCGTCTGCGGGAATGTCGAAGGAGCCATCGTGTTGCTGAAAAGGTAGGAGGTGTCGAACGAATGCCTCCATTGTGTGCTGCACTTCCGACTTGCGTCCAACGACTGTGGCGTCGAGCATTGCCGTTGAGGCGGGGAGGTTGGAGACTGGTGCCTGCATAGCCATCTTTGACTTCGTCAAGTCCCATTCATCCATCGATAAGGCAGACTTGGCAAACTGCTTGTGGGAAGGATAACGGTCTTTTCTCCTCCTCTTCCTCTCTCTACTCCTCTGCCTCTCTGTCTCATGTAATTGCACAATTCGACGAACTCTGCATCGTCGTCGAACTTCCGAGACGCTTTGCTGCCTACAGATTTGAGCGGGGACCATTGCAATGCACTCGATGACAACTTCCGCTGATTCGGATAGCTTGATATGCCGGGCCAATTCGTCGTGTCAATTATGATATTGTCCTTCATCGTATGGCTGTCTTCCTTGGGTTGGGGTTGAAAGAAGGGGGTAAAGGTAGAGGAGAAGCACCATTCATTTTGAAGGTTGAGGCACGCAGAATTGCCGGGAACGTCTCTCGCCATCGCCCCGCTATCTCGGTCGTCGCTAGGATCTTGCTCTTCGCTTCGGTCCTGCTCCTCATTCCGGTTCTGCTCGTCGCTTGGACCTTGGTCTTCATAGTTGTCGCCAGCACCATGGTTCCCTCTACCGTCGCCATCGTCGTTACTTCCATCGTCATCGTCATCGTCATCGCCATCATGGTGGTCTCGGCCTTTTTCAACCCCTTCGTCGTCGCTCGAACTGGATTCAGCACTGGCCGTGTCGTCGGCCTCCTCTGCACCCACCATATTTGTAGCGTCGCCTTGCTGGCGCATGCGAGGACGCAAGAGGTCGAGTTCGCCTTGGTCGATGAGCTCGATGTCGGCGGTTACATCCATAAAGGGGTCCTGCCGGGCTTCCTCGAGCTCGAAGGGCTCTTCAACAGCGAAAAAACTGGTCCACTTGGACACGAGGGAGTATTTGCAGCCGATCCGCTTGCCCTCCGCTTTGGCCATGACCCGTTCCTGTTTGGAGTGGCGTGGAAGTGCATTGGGGCCGAGATGAATGGCGCTCTCCCCGCGCTCCACATCACCCAGTACGGCCCTAGCGGCGAGTTTGTGGATGGTGGAATCTGGGACGCCGAGGACCCTGATAGGGACCGACACGATGAGATCTTCGCCACCAGGTCTTGTGACTTTCACGTGGAGACTGTTGAGAACCACAGTTGCTGGCAAGGACTCGTAGAGCATGAGAACGCGGCTGCAGACGAACGGGCTAATAGTTGAGACATCCGCCGGAGAACGCATCATCTGTCGATGTGGGGGAAGATTGTTGCCAGTAGCCTGGTTGGGTCCGTCTGATGACCCGTTAGCGGTTGTCTGCCTTACTCTCGGTCGCAGTGCGGAGCTTTGAGGACTGTGCAACTCACCGGGTCCCCTGGCCTGTCCTAGTTCTTCTCTCTCGACCATTTCAACACCGATAGTGCCGACGTGACTCGTCAAGGCGGCTTTGAGCACCGCAACGACTCGGGATTCCCAGCCCCCTTCGCTCGGCAGTGGGATGACCTCGGCGTAGCCTCCGCCGAGCTTGGCAATCCCTTCGATGAGCGCATGCGACACCGCAGCTCCAATTCCGAGGCAAAAGAAGCGGACCCGGTTCTCACTGTGCCTCCTTGTCTGTTCCACGAAGTCGAGGGTTTCCTCAAAGTCCCAGACCTCCCCATCTGTGAGAGTCACAATGTTGGTGGTCGTGTTGGTGTCTCTGGCGGCCACGATGGCCTTGAGGGCTGGCAGCAGTCGTGTCCCGCCCATGTCCGCCCTAAACCTTGAGCCTACATAGTCAAGCGCCCCCTGCAGGTTGTCGCCGTTGTATAGGCTCGACGTTTCCCAAAGACGGCATGGCTCATCGCCGAAAGACCAGATCCGGCGATCGTCGTCAGTGGATGGGGTGCCTTTCAAGAAGAACTCCATGGCAGACTTTAAAGCGTCAATTTTGTCTTCCATGGACCCCGATCGATCGGCCAGGAAGACGATCTCGCCACCGCTGTCTGTGTTGCCCGCGTCATCCGTGTTGGCTGAGGTCTGGGCCCCCATCATCAAATCAGGGGTGAGGGTAACCATTACGGCTCGGTGGCTCGGCAGTTCAGGGTGCGTTTCGACGCAAGCGAAAGGTTTCTCCTTGCTGGCGGCAGGTCGGGTGCAGATGTCCAGCACGAAGTCTTGCTCCAGGCATGTGACAGTCTCACGCAGCTGGACCAAGGCCGATTTGGGATCCTCCCTCTGGCCAGACTGGAGAAACTCTCGCCAGCTTTGGCAGGCTCTCCGGGCCACACCCATGTCGATGGTGACATCGTGGGTGCTAAACTGATCGACTCGATCGGGTCTCCAGCGAGAACATCGACCTCAGCAACCAAGCTGCGGAGGCTTGTTGACACGCTCATAGCTCGCGAAAGTCATCGCGGCAGGTTGCCGAACCGCGGTGCAATGTAGGTAGGGAGTGTGTGAAGATGGTGACTCCGTGGCCGTCTTCGAAACGGTACTTCAACAGGTAGGTAGTATAGCATTACTGTATTATTTCTAATAAGTGCACAACCTGCAAATGAAAATACTAATTGTATATTTTGAAGTTTTCCTTGACTTATAAGATTGATACCAATTTGTAGCATATAAAGACAGTTTTGTAATAGCATCTTTTCTTTGCTGTCTGTAAATTCGATATATACATTTCCATACCTTGTAATTTCTAGAGTTTTAGCCCTACCCCAACTAACCATAGTCTTACACTCCTAAATCGTCCAAAATAGTAATTTATCACTTATAACGTAAGCTTTTACAGCAGTGTCTATTAAAAAATTAGCTTTGTATATAGTATTTAACTTAGTTGTTAATACCTAGACTTACTTAGTATTGCAAGCTTTGATTTTTTTGATCTAGTCGCTTGAAGAGGCTAGTTTATTGTCAGTTAATATTGACTAAAGTTAAAGGGGTATATTATTAGTAATATACACCTGTATTTGCTTTTCTAAATATTTAGAAAGCAATTGTTCTATATCAACATTGCCAAATAAATCAACTCTATTAGGTTGTTCAAAGTTTATTAAGTCGCCTTCCTGACTGCCTTAGCTACTACCCTAGCTTTAAGGTGGGGTAGGTGGATTTTCTAGTCTAGTAAAGACTAGCGCTACAACCTTTGATTTTTTGTGAAGGTTAAGGGTATTTTCTTTCTTTTTTTGGAAAGCAAGGTTCTTGCAAACTAAAAGATTATAGTTAGAATCCCAACCTTCAAAAGCTTTTTCAAGGAATAGATAGAAGTACCTAGTGGTATTATAAGTAGCTACTTTACAGTAGTTACACTAAGCTCTCTTTGTAGATTTCTACGCAGTCTTTTTGAATCCTTGGTTAGATCTATTTTTCTAGCTACCTTTGTAAAGTTTATTAACCTTGTAAGGTAATTTCGACTGCTTTACTACTATTAATTTAGTAGTAAATTGTTTATTGTCTGCTAGTCTATGCAATTTATCAAGCAGACTATTACACAATATAGTCAAAGTGTAAGCTTTAATGTCTTTACATAAGGCTTGCGTGATTTGCCACAAATCCTTTGTATCAGTTAGTCAAAGCATTTAGAATCTAACTAAAGATATACACTTGTCATTGAATTTCCAGCTCTTTTGCTATAATTTAGTCACTAGCTCTTTGGCTTCGGTAATAAATGCGTCTATACTGGCAAAGTCTGCCAGTTCAATTCGCAAGAATTCCTTAAATATAAAGATTACTTGATAATCTAACTTCAAACCTATATATTAAGGTAACCACAATAGTGATGACTAAGAGGTTTGCTGATTAAGCATCACATATGACTTATTTATAAGCCTACAAAGTAGCTAAGTCACGTGATGAATCCTTACCTTATAATTGGCATTTAAAGTCCAAAGGACTTTCCTGCCAAAGGCAACCCTAACCTTAAGGACAGGGTAGCCCTGCAAGTCCAGGGTAGCCCTGCAAGTCCAGGGTAGCCCGGCAAGTCCAGGGTAGCCCGGCAAGTCCAGGGTAGCCTTGCAAGTACAGGGTAGGTGCAGAAAATCAAACCACCTAAAACCTTCAAACCCTGTCAAACCACTTGGTACGTATCACCACCTTGTAAGTGTGTGATCCACGTATTACTACTGATTCAAACAATCGGATCCTACGGACCCGGTCTAATCAGCCAATCCGAGGTATCAAGTTGTTTGATCTAGTAGATCAAGTAAAGCAAGAAGACTGAATTTCTACTATATAGTCAGCTAGACTAGCCGCTTGACTTTGGAAAAATAATCATCATCAACCATAAAATACAACCAGTCTTCTGCACCTTACTTGCCTACCTTACTTCCTCCCTTTCTACTGCTTACAGCAGTACTTTCACTAGTTGAATACTTTGCTTCCACAACCTACCTCTTTGGTCACAACCTAACCTTTTGAGGTTATGAGCCCGGATTGCTCAATCTCTTTCAACTAGTCAACCTACACACCTTCCAACTTCAACCTTGATTATTAAGGCAACCACTGGTTTGGTTTCTTTCCTGTCACGTGATTTCTACTAATAACCTCATCCTTTTTCACGTGGTATTTTCTGTTTCCTTCCAAAGTAACTGGTTCACACACAATACACAAAAATCATCCTTTTTACAACACAATCTTGTCTTTCTAACTGAATTTTTCACTTGATTTCTACCATTTCACTTGAATTTTCACTCAAAATGGACAGCAAAATCACTATTCCTCTCCTTACTGGCGCAGCCAACTACCCTACTTGGTCGATTCATGTGCCAGTTGCCTTAGAAATGAAGGATCTGGATCACTGCCTGTATAAAACCCCTGATTCTGAGGAAGGAGGTGACTTTAAAGTCCCTACTGCAAAAGAAAACAAGCAAGCTGCAGGACTTCTGAAGCTTTTGTGTGGAAAAGAACCACTTGAACATATCAAGCACTTGAAAGAAGCTAAAGCTGTATGGGATACCCTGCAGCAGGCTTACAAGCCGGAAGGTTTTACTACCAACCACTTGTTATTCAAGGAATTCTTGCGAATTCAACTGGCAGATTTTGCCAGTATGGACGCATTTATCACCAAAGCCAAAGAGCTGGTGACTGAATTACACCAAAAAGGGTGGAAATTCAATGATGAGTGTATCCTTAGTTGGATTTTAAATGCCTTGACTGATCGATACGAAGGATTCGTGGCAAATATCACGCAAGCCTTACGTAAAGACATCAAAGCTTACACTTTGACTACGTTGTGTAATAGTCTGCTTGATGAATCACGTAGACTAGCAGACAATGAAGGATCTACTACCAAAGTAATAGTAGTAAGGCAGTCAAAATTACCTTACAAGGTTAATAAACCTTACAAAGGTAGTCAGAAAAATGGATCTAATCAAGGATTTAAAAAGGCAGCGTGGAAATCCACAAAAGGGGCTTGGTGTAACCACTGTAAAGTGGCTACTTATAATACCACTAGGTGCTTCTACCTATTCCCTGAAAAAGCTCCCGAAGGTTGGGACTCAAATCGGGACCCTTCAATACGCGGGAATCCTGCCTTCTAAAAAAGGGAAGAAAATACCCTCAACCTTCACAAAAAATCAACGGTGGTGGCGCCAGTCCTTACTAGCCCAGAAAATCCACCTACCCCACCTCAAAGCCAGGGCAGTAGCCAGGGCAGTAGCCAAGGCAGTAGCCAGGGCAGTAGCCAAGGCAGTCAAGAAGGCGACCCAATGGACTTTGAACAACCTGACAGAGTTGATTTATTTGGCGACGTTGATATGGAACAACTGCTTTCTGAATATTCAGAAAAGCAAATACAAGTGTGTATTACAAATAATATACCCCCTCAACTTCAGTCAATATTGACTGACAATAAGCTAGCCAATCTAAGCGACTAGATTAAAAAGATCAAAGCTTGTAATACCAAGCAGGTCCAGGTATTAACAACCAAGTCAAATTCTATATACAAAGCTAACTTTGTAATAGACACTGCTGCAGAAGCTCACATTATAAGTGATAAATCACTATTTTAGACCATGCAAGAGTGTAAGACTACGGTTAGTTGGGGCGGGGCAAAAACCCTAGAAATTACAGGGTATGGAAATGTATATATCGAATTTATAGACAGCAAAGAAAAAATGTTACTGCAAAACTGTCTTTATATGCCACAAATTGGTATCAACCTTATAAGTCAAGGAAAACTTCAGAATGTACAATCAGTATTTTCATTTGCAGGCTGTGCACTTATTAGAAATAATAAAGTAATCACTAAAGGTGATAAAATAGGTAATTTATATTACCTACCTATTAAAGTAATTAAAAAACATAATATTACAAGGCCTAAGCCTACTATAAATATAGTACAAGAAAGTAGTGTAAAAGCACTATATGAATTACTGCACAAAAGAATGGGCTATATTAGTGCAAAAGCTATAGGCTACCTGCTGAAAAACACGAAAAACACTGATTTACAAGGTAGTCATGTGACTACTAAGAAAAGTATGATTAGTAATCAAAAGATAACTAAGAGTACTACTCAAAACAAAAATCTGCTTAACAAAAGCTTATATAATAGCCTAAATATAGCAATTTCTAGTGGATTAAATTCAACTTTGTCTAATTCATCCAAAACCAACAAGAAAACTTATCCACCTAATTTACAGAGCTCCACTCGGTGTACGGCCGTTTTTCACTCCGTGTACGGCCATATGGCCCGTGCGAGGAATTGAGCAATTTGATTGGTGAAATTTCGCCTGCGCCTCAGTGGAAGCAGGCCCATGTAATACTGCCGGCAGAATCGCACTCCGCCTTCCTACCTACCTACCTCAGTAACCTTCCAACCTTCCAACCTACCAACCTCATCAACCTCATCGCCGCTACTATAGCTGAATATAAAGATTACTTGGTAATCTAACTTCAAACCTATATATTAAGGCAACCACAATAGTAATGACTAAGCGGTTTGCTAATTAAGCATCACATATGACTTATTTATAAGCCTACAAAGTAGTTAAGTCACGTGATTAATGCTTACCTTATAATTGGCATTTGAAGTCCAAAGGACTTTCCTGCCAAAGGCAACCCTAACCTTAAGGACAGGGTAGCCCTGCAAGTCCAAGGTAGCCTAGCAAGTCCAGGGTAGCCTGGCAAGTCCAGGGTAGCCCGGCAAGTCCAGGGTAGCCCGGCAAGTCCAGGGTAGCCCGGCAAGTCCAGGGTAGCTTTGCAAGTACAAGGTAGGTGCAGAAAATCAAACCACCTAAAACCATCAAACCCTGTCAAACCACTTGATACGTATCACCACCTTGTAAGTGTGTAATCTACATATTACTACTAATTCAAACAATCAGATCCTACAGACCCAGTCTGATCAGCCAATCCAAGGTATCAAGTTGTTTAATCTAGTAGATTAAGTAAAGCGAGAAGACTGAATTTTTACTATATAGTCAGTTAGATTAGCTAGCTGACTTTGGTGAAATCATTATCAACTATACAATACAACTAGTCTTTTGCACCTTACTTGCCTACCTTACTTCCTGCCTTTCTACTGCTTATAGCAGTACTTTTACTAGTTGAATACTTTGCTTCTACAACCTACCTTTTTGGTTACAACCTAACTTTTTGACTAAACCTCTTCTCTCAAACCTGCTAGTAACCTACTGCCTGTGAGATCTGTACGACTTGCTAGAGGCGCTTGAAGGCGATTTGAAAGACTAGGCAAAAGCTTACAGCTTTGCCATATTGCGCACTTGCTTTTCCAAGTATCATGACAGGAGTCTAACGCAGGTTGACTAGTATTGCAACTAAGGAAACGCCTGCCTTTTAAAAGCCTACTCCTATACAACTTTAACTTCTAAAGTAAAGTGTATCTGGAAAGCTTATGCCTTTGCAACTAAGAAGACAGACTAGAAGTATGTCTTGAAGATTAAGGAAGGCAAAGACTATTACAAGAATCACAAAGCCTTTACTTAGCCTAACAAGCACTACAACTACCATAGGTTTACAGACTTTTAGAAAGAGCGCATTGCTTAGATCACTAAGGCTAGCCTGGCAATCTAAAGTCGCAATATCTCTCAAATCCTCTGCGACGAATTTCCTAACGCTGTCTTTACCAATAAAGACCTTGAGAACCTCTGCATGCAGCAAAAAAAGCAAGCCTATAATAGTTATACGCCTACCTAGTCTGTAATTTGCACCTTTGAGGCAGAAGATATCAAGCATAAAGTCTTGTACAATTTTAACGGTTCTAGCTATATTGTTAGCCTCTTTTAGACGCTTTCTTAGTGTAAGCAGTAGTAAAAGCAATTCCCTTAGGTTTTACAGGCAGACAATATATACAAGACTAACAAATACTAGCTCTTGCTTTTCCAAGTCACTAGGGTTGCGAATATTAACTAGACTTTTACTGCCTGCTTTGGATTTATTGACAATAAGTGCAAAAAGAGATACAGGTAGTTGATTTAACATTTTGAGGCTTTTTAGGCTTGCATTAATGCTACCTATCCTAGAGTCTTTATTACAGACTAAGAAGCAAATGTCAAGACAGCTTTGACAGAGGTGTATAGAGATATAGTATAGCAGTAGCTTTGTATCTTCCATATCAACAAGAATATAGTGTTGAATATCAAGAAGAAGTAGAAGAAGCCTTTAGCCCTAGCCCTAGCCCTAGCTCTAGCATCTATGGAAATGCCTTTACCTGCTTCTATGCTTGCTTCTACGCCTGCTTCTATGCTTGCAGCAACGCTTGACAAGCCAGAATATAGCCACCTTTATCAGTATAGAGATAACAATCATGTGATTCCTCTATTGACTGCCCTTGCCTCTGAAGAAAAAGATAACGATAAGCTTTAATGCCTTAACTCTTACGTTAAGACTAGCCAGTATGTTAATATTAGCAAGCTTCTTAACCGCGTAGAGAATTCTTAGGCTAGCCTCTTTGTCCTGTAGCGTTATATTATCTATAGGAAGACTAAAGGTGATTTTAACAAGGCTTACGCTATAATAAAGAGAGACTTTAAAGATTAGATGGCAATCTTGAAGTATATTGAAAAAACAGTGATGCCAAAGAAGGAAGAATAGGCATAGGCATATATCTCTTGGTATACTAACTTTAGCTAGCGCACTACATTACCTACTAAAAGCGCCTACTATAGTCTTAAAAGCTATAAGGTTACTAGCAAGTCTACCCTTAAGCAGGTTGTTTAGTTAGCCAAGAAGCTAGTTAAAGATTAGAAGCGCAGCTTTAAGCGTGAAGAAAAGGATTAATAGACCTAGGTCTGCTTTAAATTTAGTGGTTAGGTCTACCTTAGCAATCTTTCTTGACAGATCTCTCTCAAAGCGCTTGTCTTGATAAAAAACCAGCATCAAATTGCCTTTAGAGCAATCCCTAGACTAATAAGGCTATATAGACTGCTTAGCCTTTGTTCAAATCATCACTAGGCTTAGTATAGCCTGCCTTGCCTTCACAAGCTACTGCAATTGGAAGAAGACAGCAAGAGTGTGAAGATTGAAGATATCTATCTATATTGGCACCTTTAGCGCAACTTGGTATGTAAGATACTCTTATTTAGACTTACAAGCTAATAGGGTTACTTTTACAAGACGATATTAACTGCTACCTTTAAATCTACAACCCTTTCAAAGTTAAAGTCTTTAAAGGTTGCTTGCAAAGCGCTAGGCTCTTTGCCTTTGCCAAGCCACGCAGTCTACCAAGTGCTTAGAGCAACTAGTGTATATTAGCTAGTAGCTGCTGTCATCTATCTCAATAGAAGGGCATCGATTTGACTGCAAAGGATATTGGTAATTAGAGGCTGCTACCAAGTATAGCGCTAGCAGCTCTTTAGACAACAACAATGGCAAGAAAGCAAGGCTGGCTAAAGAAAGACCTTGCAGCAGGCAGAACAAAGGCAAAGAAGGTCAATACTAGCAGAGGCATCACAAGCAGGCCGCAATACTATACACTTCTCTCTACCCTAGGCGCCCTAGCCTCCCCAAGCCTCCTAGCCCCTCTAGCTAGGCAGGTTAGGCTAGATGACAACCCCTTTGGCAACGATAATCACAAAGTTAATCTCATAGGTGCCTTATAGACAGTACTTACTAAGTAGATAGAAATCAAGTGTAAACACAGTGGTAGAATTTTACACTTATGTATTCTAATGTACTTTCCCTAGTAAATTTGCTGTAAAGGTATATACCAAAACATTGAAAAATTAAACTTTGTGCTGTTTTTAACTTCCTGTCGCTAGCATAAGTAGTGGTGATGATTACAAAGGAGTGGTTGGAATGTTGGTTATTACCAAATTTAGTAGGCGGTAAGCATTGCAGGGCCTTGTGTAAGACCTTGTGGCTGAAATTCAAAAAGGCTGTACATAGAGTGAAAAACAGCCGTACACCAAGTAGAGCTTAATTTACAAGGCAACTGTCAGGCAAAACCTAATTCTGCTGACGTAATAAAATCAATAACTATAAACACTACTGAAAACAATTCTTATAACCAAAATAATACTACTGGCTATAAAGATATTCAAAATGCTAATGCAAATTTTGCAAATAACTGCAATATGCATAAGTGTGAAATTTGCATACAGGCAAATATAACCAATAGTGTGCCTAAGGTTACTAGCAATAATACTAGTTATGAATACCTAGATAAAATCAGTAGTGATTTATGTAGCCTAATTACGCCATTAACTTACGATAATTACCAGTATTTTATTACCTTTTTGGATAAAAAGACCAAATACCTTGAAGTTACCTTACTAAGGTTAAAAGACAAAGCCTACAGTGCATTCCTAACTTTTAAGGCTAAAGCTGAAAATCAGACAAGCTTAAAGCATAAGATTAAAATACTAAGCTCTGATAATGGCACTGAATATGTAAATAAACGCTTTAAAATCACACTTAATGAAGCTGGTATAATACACCAAATCACAGCTCCATACACTAAAGAACAAAATGGAAATGCTGAAAGGATTAATCGTACCTTACTAAATAAAGTAAGGTGTATACTATTAAATAGTAATTTACTATAATATATGTAGGGAGAGGCTTTACTAGCTGTAACCTATTTATACAATAGGACTCTATATAGTAAGCTAGGATTTAAGACACTATATGAAGCCAAAAGTGGTGAAAAACCTAATATTACCAATATTAAAGTCTTTGGGAGCCTAGTTTACTTTAAAAGAAAGAGGCTTGACTTTAAGAAACTAGACTTTTGTGGCATACTAGGAATTCTAATAGGTTACGGTATAGACTGTAATAATTACAAGATCTAGGACTTTGAATATAAAAGGCTTATTTAGACAAGAGATTTATACATAATGGAAAACCGCTTTCTTACAACTATAAAGTCCAAAAATGAAGAAATACCCAAAGCACTACTTGATTTTTCAAATATTACTTTAAATAGTAACGATTTAAGTAATATAAATAATGAAGCTGAGGTTTTAAATAGCGATCCAGTTGATTTAAACCAAAGCCTAAGGTCTACGCCTATTATTGAATCAAGTAATAATAATAGTCTAATAGAAGATGAATTAAATCAAACAAGTGATATTGAAAATCACAACCCACAACCTTCTACAAGACAAATTAAATATAGTGCTTTACCAAATACAGCAGAAGCTGAAGCTGACGAGCTTATATTAGTAATTACTAATACCAATAAAGAACCGTCAACCTATAAAATAGCTATGAGAGGCCCTGACGCAGCCCTCTGGTTTAAAGGAATGAAAGCGGAAGTTGACGAATTAGAAGCACAGAAAACGTGGGAATTAGTAGACCTACTAAAAAGCTGTAATGTCCTAGGAGGGCGTTGGGTATATATAAAGATTACTTGGTAATCTAACTTCAAACCTATATATTAAGGCAACCACAATAGTGATGACTAAGCGGTTTGCTAATTAAGCATCACATATGACTTATTTATAAGCCTACAAAGTAGCTAAGTCACGTGATTAATGCTTACCTTATAATTGGCATTTGAAGTCCAAAGGACTTTCCTGCCAAAGGCAACCCTAACCTTAAGGACAGGGTAGCCCTGCAAGTCCAGGGTAGCCCTGCAAGTCCAGGGTAGCCCTGCAAGTCCAGGGTAGCCTTGCAAGTACAGGGTAGGTGCAGAAAATCAAACTACCTAAAACCTTCAAACCCTGTCAAACCACTTGGAACGTATCACCACCTTGTAAGTGTGTGATCTACGTATTACTACTGATTCAAACAATCGGATCCTACGGACCCGGTCTGATCAACCGATCCGAGGTATCAAGTTGTTTGATCTAGTAGATCAAGTAAAGCAAGAAGACTGAATTTTTACTATATAGTCAGTTAGATTAGCCGGCTAACTTTGGAAAAATCATCATCAACCATACAATACAACTAGTCTTCTGCACCTTACTTGCCTACCTTACTTCCTGCCTTTCTACTGCTTACAGCATTACTTTCACTAGTTGAATACTTTGCTTCCACAACCTACCTCTTTGGTCACAACCTAACCTTTTGAATACTTAATCAGCAAACCGCTTATTCATCACTATTGCGGTTACCTTAATATATAGGTTTGAAGTTAGATTATCAAGTAATCTTTATATAATCTTTATAAAAGAGTTATCGCACAACTTAGGTACTTTAAATGCTTATTATTAAATTACTTATTATGCTTAATTAGTAGACAGCTTAGTTATCACTCTTGTAGTTTCCTTAGTATATTGGTTTAAAGTTAAACTATTTATTACTTTATGCAAGTAATCTTTATTAATCCCTAACATTAAGCTAGCAATCTTTACGCTAAATTCGAACCTTTGATAGATTGGGGGTAATAGAAAATATCAGTGGGGTCCACGTCGGCCTTAATCCGCTGCAACCTGGGAAGGTTCTGTCGCCAATAATTCTCCTGTGCCTCCGTTCGATCCATCGTTGGGTCGGCATAGTTGATGTACATACCCCACTGCGTGGTGTCAAGATTGGTTGTGAAGGCGTCGACCCATCCGTTAAGGAAGTCAAAGCCATTGGCGGGAAAGGTTCCGAAAAACTGACGGTCATAGAACTCGTAGAGGTACAACTTGTCACGATGAGCGTAGGAAGTCTCCTCTCCGGGAACCTTGGGAATTGCAGCATTCTTGCCCCCGTACATGTCAATGATGACATACCATATCCGGGATGTCGAGTGGGCATTGTCCAACCAATAATCAACTGCCGCCTGCATAGCCTCTTCCGGAAGCGCTGAGGTTAACAAGCTCTTGGAGAAAAACGTCTCTTGCTGCGGCCGGTTTAGTCATTATACCTTCCTGGTCCGCGGTGCGAGGACGTTGTTACATACCGCGTTGTAAGGGTGACTCAAGTCAACGTCGTCAGTGTAGGCATAGGAAGTAAAGCCTCCCATCCAGTCCGTCTCGTCTACTTCGGTGAGGGATGTGTTAAGGAGAGTCATCAATGGTTCGATGGCTGTTTTGAGAGCTGAAAGTTCTCCGTGATATAAACCCTGCAACTGGGCGCCGACACTGGACCCAAAGACACGCATATTCATCTCGCTGGGCATGGAGTTCTGTGTCCAGTTCTGGAGGACTGTCCAACTTGCCATTGCTTGCTCTGCGTTTCCCCATGGCAATTCGGCAGTGAAAACAGTCATGACAGGCGGCGGTTCAAAGGTGTTGAACTGGAGGGAAGTGACGATTCCGAAGGAAGACCCGGCTCCGCGCAGGGCCCAGAACAAGTCCGCGTTCTCTTGAGTTGAACAGTTGACCACTGTGGCGTTGGCAAGGACCACAGTAGCAGACTGTATCCAGTCAAGCGCAAGGCCATGCGTATGAGAGCTGAAACCGTAGCCGCCATGAAGAGCGTGTCCGCCAAGGCCAACACTTTTTTGACCGAGATGACTGATTAGCTAGGTAACTTGGCAGTTTCAACCCCACGAGGGAGGAGGGCGCCGGCTTACCCTGGACATGTTCCGTGGCTAAATGCCCTCTTTCCCTGGTCATACAAGGACGTAGCCACATGCCCAAGCCGAGCACCGGGCTGTATCGTGGACATGTTGGTCTCTGGATCCAGCTTGACTTCGTTCATTCGATCGAGTTCAACCACGAGATGCCCATCTTCCCCTCCTAGCCCGAATGCCGCATAGCTGTGGCCTCCTGACTTTGGGTTGACCTTGACTCCAACCTTGGCTGCACAGGAGACTGCCGATTGTATATGCTGCACATTCGTTGGTACCACGATTGCTACTGGCGTGTAGTTAAATCGCTGATTGAACGGGGCGACGTCGTATTTCCAGTCTGTGGAACCTGGAATATCTGTGGGAACACCGGCAGCCACTAGACAGTCGTCTACAGCAGCTCTCTTCTGGACGAGGCTAGCGTTTACCGAAGCAAGTAAGGTAACCAATAGGCCAATGAATGGGAGTCGCATCTTAGGTACTCGGGAGCCGCCAAGCTGCATAGACAAGAGGTATGGGCCTGAGTACCAGGTTCTTCTGTTGGGGAGGCTTGGCTGGGCCTACCAATAATATATACCTACAATTGACAACAGAGACTACGACCAGGGGCTCGGAGTATATAATGCCGTTGGCAGGTACAAATGTGTTTCTCTCTCCATGGTTCTAGAGTCCGCAATATAGAGTCGGGCCTTTGATGCCCGGCAACGCGGAAGTGTGGAGGAGATCGACGAGGGGGGGTTCTCTTCCAGGGCTTCGAGATTCGACTTATGGATAGGCTAAAATGAGCAGGGATTGAACGTCTAAGGCGACGAGCAATATTAGGCTAGAATCCTTCGGATAACCAAATGACATCCCGTTATTTCATTGCCTCAAGAGCCCACAAAAGATCGCCGCGAGGAACCCCATCGTAATGAATGCGACTGGACAATTGTTCAGAATTCGGGTATGTAGTCGCACTCCTCCATGGAAGCATTGCCCCCCTTCCAGCTCGGAACTCCCGGAATACCTAAAATACGTACGCAAACAGTCCTAGCAGGAGACAGCTCCCAGATTCTACATGTGCGAGTCATACTCGCGTGCTGGGGATTATAGTAACGGGGGGCAGAAGTACACCGAACTCTCTCTAGCTGATCTCCGATATGTTCAGTTCGCCAGCCTTTCCCTCGAACAGCTGCAGCTCCGGGGCCGCGCGCTGGTCAACAACTTCCGCTCTAGGGCCTACCTCAAATCGTCTCATCTGAGGTTGTGGTAGGCAGGACATCAACTTGTTTGGCACGGCATCCAAGTTGCGTTTCCCGGAGCTTACCCGGAGCTTTTCCTATTGCTTCTACCTACGTCTAGATATCCACTGGGATAAAAGGCATACTCACTCATAACCGCGGTGTAACCAATACTACACATCCTTCAAATTTGGCCCCGATTGATTCCCCAGGGACATCGGCCGGTGCCATTCCCGCGCCGCGAATAATTATGAGTCTCTTGGCGTCCACACCTTGACTCAGGTTCGATGCTTGGAATGTCGGGTCGTTTATTGAAGACGTCAAAGGAGCGGGGGGTTGATGGTTTCAGACGGGGAAGGGGAAGGGGAAAAGAGAAAGAGTGACTGGAATTGGCCCTCCGACACGACACAGCCTGACGAGTACCCCCAGGCACCTCGTGGCGAGACCCAGCCACGGGACCCAGCCTACCGAAGGTGTCGGTTCACCGGACGCGCATAGACGGCCTGGACATCCTAGATGTCCATGCGGTTCGCGTCTCGATTATACGCGGCCACCTCGCGACGGTGTGATGATCCATCTCATCACGGGCTCCCCGCGGCTCCGAAAGCCCACCATGGCCAGGGCGTCGCATCGAGGGCTTTTTGGAAGTCTTGTGGGGCCTGGGCGATCATGCCAATCCTGGCTGACCCGTCTCCGGGGAGTGTTTGTACTGTGCCTCAGACAAGAAGAATCCCTAGAGAAACGTGGTGTGATAATTGGCTGTCTTTGGTATCTCTTCCTGCAGGCAGACAGATACTCCCGTTCCCCCTGTATAGGAGAGGCATGTTGGCATTAAAAAGTTGCATGAGGCGGCAGATCAAGTCTTCACCTCGAATAGTCGGGCGAGTTGAGCCCAGCACATCCTATTATCAACCGGAAGGATGTAGAGGTCATTGAGGTGGTCGAGGATGGAAGTGGGCACACCCGTGGCTTCGAACAGTTCGGCGCTGGAAGTCTTGTCGATCCAGCAAGTATCGACTATCGACCCAGGTCCAGTGTAATTACCAACCGTCAGTCCTTCCCTGGCGGCAGCAGTGCTCGATTCTGAAGATTTCTTTTCTTGCGGCGCGCCTTGCAAGGGCCCGCATCTCTTAGACAGAAACCTCCTCCCAGCCTCGAGTGAGAGAGAACGACACATCCAGAACCGTCATTGCAGGTAATTAATTAATAAATCATTTCTGGTAATTATCGCCTCGCGCTCAATGAGCTAAGATATGGAGATGGCACGTTTGAGTATCAACATTCAGTACTAGATGTTGCAACATGCATGCCAGCCTTTTCAGGCGGACAATAAAGGGGGCGGGATGGCAAAGTTGGTGCTGAATTCAACCAGCCACCAAAAGCCACAGCATTTCAGGCTTCTTCAAGCTCGCTTCTTCCTCTCTCTCCTCCTGTTCCTCCTCAAACGGCCGACATGGTGCCGCTGCACGAGACCCTTGCTGTAGTCCCAGATGGTCTGCCTCATCAGAACGAGAATGGTCGCGACCATGATGGGAGCACCAATGATCCAACTGAAGGGCCGAGGCTATATGTCAGCATAACCACGCCCAGCAAGTATATATATATTGGTTAGTGGATCGTGTGGAAAGATGGACTGCACTGACAAGAATGAGATGCCTCGTTCAAGCTGGCCAAAAGGCTCGAAGTTCTGGCCAAAATAGCCGGTCAAGAATGTGAGGGGGAGGAAGATGATGCTGACCACGGCAAGCTGCTTCATCGACTCGTTCTGCGAGGCCGAGATGGTGTTGAATATCAGGTCGATCATGCCGTCGGCGGAGCTCCGGATCTGGTTGAGAGACTCGGTGATCAGGACACAGTGATCGAGCACGTCTCCGAGGTATATGTACGTCATCGGGGTGATGATGACACCTTCCAGCGGGTTCTGGAGCGCATTCATGGCCGCGTCCTGCGTCAAGTCGGTCTTGTGGTCGCGCAAGGCATTGATGAGATTGGCAATGGGGCTGATGAATCTCAACAGCTTGTTGATCTCGGCGATCATGATGTACAGCTTCTTGGTGTGGCCAATGTCCGGCCGGGTCAAGACGTCGAGTTCCAGGTCTGCCACGACATCCGAATAGCAGGCAGTGACGGGTATGGCCAGGTCGATGACTGCGTCGATGATGGCCTGCCCGACCATGGACGCGTCGCAGGATTGTCGGAGGACTGTGTCGGGCGTCTGGAGGCGGCGGATAATGGGCTGCTCGATATCCTCCGCCGAGAGCTCGAAGAAGGAGATGACAGTGTTGTCATTGGTGACAAAGATGGACACCTGCTCAGCAGCAACGGAAAGCCCCTTCTCTGCCAACGCCGAGTGCCTTTCCAGGAAGGCGATGCGGGCATCATTTACGGGCGAGTGGTACCCCTGGATGGTCCGAAAGCCCCCTAGAGTGGGCGCAGGGGCGTCTGGGAACCCCGTAGGCTGGGAGCTCGAATACCCCGAATATTCACCGTCCTCGAGCCCTCCTTCAGCAGCCTTTTCGTGTCTCGACCAGTCAAGCATGGATCTAAAACGCCGCGCGATGCCCCCTGGTGCACGACCGCTGCGCCCGCTCCGCCCGCTGCGCCCGCTCCGACGGCTCCGTCTGCTCGACTGACTCACCGCGTCGTCCTCGCCGCTGGAGTCGCTGGAGTCCTTCGCCTCCGGATTGCAAAGGTGGACCAGTTTGTGGAGGGTCAAAACGATGAAAGCGTGGGTGGGAAACCTGGCAGCAAAGCAGCAATACGGTGCTCGCAGTCAGACACGGTTTGCGGGGCAACACTTGGGCATTGGGGAGGCGTACCAATCAGCCTTTGTCCTGTTCCTCGTGTTCATGATGTCCTCGATTGCAAGCCTGTGCAGCTTTTTGTATTGGCCCAAGGCCTGGATGACGTCCCAACTGAGGCCCTTGACATTGATCCAGCGGCATCTCGCCCATGCTGGCTGCGGCAGCTTGAGGAAGGGGATCAGGCTGTCATTGTCGAAGCGCCGCATGGACATATCTTCGTGTGAAAAGTCGACAACTGTGATATCGCAAGGGGCGGAGAGGGTTGGCCTCAAGGCATGGCCGCCGTCTGGCTTAGTGGGGTCGACGCCAGGTTCGGCACCGGGATGCCAGCCAGGGCGGCTTTCGAAGTCATCGAAGTCTTGTACGGGCTTGTGGGTGCTCACGCGCGTATTCCTCCTCCTGATGGAGGGAGACGTGGGAATGTCGCCGGTCAGGGCGCTGTCGGAACGCGAGAGGTCGGGGATAGGGTGTACGATTCGATTGGTAGGATCGGAAGGATTTGGGTCATGGCCAACGGCCAGGTCGTTATCCGCCGCATAGTGAACATGCTGAGCCGCTCGATCGGAGACCGGGCTCGCTTCCAGCGGTGGGTTAACTGCGTTCGAGGCCGAGATCGCTGTTGCTGTCGCCGGGTTGGATGTCTGTGGGATTGCCCCGCCGGGCGAACTGGACATTGTCAATTTTGTTTTGCTCCTTCCCCCTCCTCCTTGCTCGCGCCCATTCCCAGCTTCGGCTGTCGGGTACCAGTTATCGCCAAGATTTTCCTCTTATAGCATCGCGATGGCCCCAGTATCAATTGGGGTGGATTGCTGCAATCGATGTTCCATTCAGACGTAATGCGCACGGGAGGCGAGCACGAAAGAGACGATCAATAACAAAAGTGGGAGTGGCGCGCTTGGACCCATTTTGGCGGCCGACCTGAATGGAGGGTGTAGGCAGCGATACCATTATAGGCCACCTCCGCCGTGGATCGTGTTCCAAACGAAGGAATTCCGAGGGAATGCTTGAGTTTCGAAAGATGGGAAACTATTTGCTCATGCCAATTGCTCTTTCTCCGTCTGGTGCGATGACATTACGTACTGCCCAGAGCATAGACCCACAACAGCCCGGGTTTTATCTACCGGAATGCGCCGCCAAGTCCCAACCGATAACCTTGTTTCAAGCCGCTTTTCGCGTGCCGGTTCCCGGCTCAAGATGTCAGTGCCGGGCTCGTCAGGCAATCAGTGGCATAACTACTAAAGGTGGCTCATTCTCTATGCGTTTATGTCTAACCAATCATCACAAAAACATGGGGTAATTACATGCTGCATAGTATTATTCTGCTCCTCCACGCCTGTTTCACGACATCCAAAAAAAAAAAAAAAGGCAAGGGGACTTGACTAGCTCAAGTATACTGCCAGGCAGCAAAAGTGTTGGGACCCAACTCGTTAACCTTCAGATTGACCCCGTAGCAATTGCCCAAGTTGTCAGCATTCGACGCGTTCTTGGCCACCAGGTTCCAGCCGTCCTCGCCGCCACCGCCCGACGCCGTGGGAGGGCACGCCACCCAGCCGTAGCCGTTCCCGTTGAGGTTGACGAACCCGCCGCCGTGGTAGGCGGCGAAGCCCGAGGTGGTGCTCCCGGCTGGGACGCCGGCCGAGTGGGCCTGGGTGAAGCCGACGTTCCAGAAGGCGTCCAGGTAGACGAGCTGGCCGCCGGGCACCTCGGCGTTCATGCCCGCGCCGCCGCCGGCCGCCTGGACCGCCGTGACCGTGCCGGCCGGGCAGTCGCCGACCTGGTCCGGGCAGTAGGTGCACGTCTGCCCGTCGATGCTCCAGTGCCGGCCGCAGGCGGTGACGAACTTGCCGTCGACCGGCAGGGTCGGGTTGGACACGGTGAGCGTGAACGGCGTTGACGAGTCCACTGGAGGCAGTGCCGCCAGCACGTTGCCGGCGCACGTGTATTGGAATTTGCTGTAGCAGGCTCCGGAGCAGTACGACAGCGGCTCGCCACTCACAATTGGGCAGAGAAACTGGTTGTCGTAGCAGACGTACTGAGATGGGGGTGGATATATCGTCAGCCGCGTAACACGATGTAGCTTCCTACTCAACAGGGCAGCGGTGGGATATAATTACCTGCGTCGGGTCATACTGGGCAGATCCACAGTTAAGAAGCTCGGAGAGCACGCCCTTGGTGAACGCCAACGCGGCGAGAGCTAGAAGGTATTGTCGTGCCATGGCATACGGTTGCTTGGATTGTAGTAGAACGTAGTATAACTTTTGTCCTGTTCTAGGGTGAGTGTGTTCCGTTTATCCGTTTCGATGGTGGAGGTGTGGGAGGAAAGTCCTCGAAGGGGACCATAGATTTATATCCATCATACCCATCGCTTTGCCCGAGTCTCATTTTCCATCCTTGTTCCAAATCCAGCTTTTGATTCGAACCGAGCAACAATCGTGGCCAACTCCAATCAATGATGGTGTCCAGTGAAACCTGCGCTGAGAACCTGACGTCTCCGTCATAGCTCTCGTATTCCTTGGTGCTGCGGTCGGGGTAATATCGGGGACTCATCTCTCCGCTTACATAGTAACGAGCTGAACCGGCAGCCGAAGTATGTGACTGGCCCGGCGATTGGGCGCACCCCGCATAGAGAACTCGGGTCGAGTCGAAGTGCCATACCGATCTCCGAGAAAAAGCTGCATCAAGGCTGGTCTACCATCAGTGCCATGGTCACCCGGCTGCAAGGACCCTTGGCAGGGAGGCAACGATCCCGCTGGCTTCCCTGCTAAGGAAAGCGGGAAGTGGCACATGTAAGGAGTGCCAAAATTAGAACCCGCGAGCCAGTGGGGTTGGATGGGGCGGTCAAGAAAGAGATCGACATCGCCTCCACGACCCTAAAACCACTGGGCGTTGGCCACCTGCCAGCCATGCCAGCCCACCACCTCGTATTCACCAGGATGATGGTGTTGGTGTCGACCAGACAACTTGTTCGACCGCCTGCCTCGACTGGCAACCTCGGAAGCATCCTCGCTGGTCGGCCCAGAAGATGGGCCGACCTGTGGATAAATTAGTTGGCATGTAGGTACTGTACGGATCCGTGCATTCGGGTCTGTCCCTCTATGGCTATTAATTGACTGCTATAAATCCTTGCTTCCGGTGGCGACGAACGAGTAAGTGTATTGGAGACACTATTGTTTTTCATTCTCTTCATATATGTCGAATGTCCTACCCGACCTTAGTGTCGTTCTTGAGACAGGTCTCTTCTCTTCAATGATGCCTGGAGTTTATTCAGGACAACTGACGTTTTTGGTTGAATCTTGGAACGGCGTTGGAAGACAGGCAGATTTGTTAAAGAAACACGCTGTCTTATGGTGGACAGTCAGAAGATGGCTTGCAAAAGCTCATGAGATGTTTGCAAGCTATGGATATTTTGAGTCTCCCCAGCAACTTTGAGAGACTTACATGGTTTCTAGTAAAGTGGGACGTATTCTATGTTCTCCTGAAGTACAAGATAATTACTACCAAGTACTAAACTCAGTGTGCAGTATTGTATTTACCCCCTATACACTAAAATGCATACTTCATGCCAGGCTTTGCCAAGGTGAGAATCTTCCGCTCAGTGAACGCTTCGACCCCAGCGACTCCGCCAAACCGCCCATACCCGCTACCACCACCCGTTCCTCCGTTGGGCAGCGTGGCCTCGACGTAGACGGTCGGCCCGTTGACGTGGCAGCTCCCTGCCCTGACCGCCCTGGCTACGTCGAGGGCGCGCATGATGTCCCTCGAGAAGACACTGGCACACAGCGAGAAATCGCTGTCGTTGGCCGAGGCAATGGCCTCCTCGTCGGTCTCGAACTCGGAAAGAATAATGATGGGGCCGAAGGTCTCATGGCTGTACACATCCATGCCGGGCTTGACGCCCTCGAGCACATGAGGCGCCAGGATCGTCTTGTTAGGCCCGGTGATCTCCATGTCGCCCGTCAGAAGCGTTGCGCCGCCATCCACGGCGCTCTTGATCAAGTCCAGGACGCGGGCGGCGGATTCCGGCGTGAACAGCCCGGAAAGGGAGACATCCGGGTCGGTCAGATGGTTGCCATACCTGAGTTTGCGCACCTTCTCCAGCAGCGACGCCTTGAAGGCCGCGCTGATGGATTTGTGGACGATAACCCGCTCCGTGGACATGCAGATCTGGCCGCTGTTGGAGAGGGCGCCGAAGACGATGGCCTCGACAGCGTCGTCGATGAGGGCGTCCTCCAGGACTATGACGGGTGCCTTGCCTCCGAGTTCAAACACGCACTGCTTCAGACAGGTGGCTGCCCAGCCGGCAATGATCCTCCCGACCCGGTCGCCGCCCGTGAAGTTCACCCGCAGGATCTTGGGGTGCTTGACGGCGAACTCGGTAACGGAGGGCGAAGCCTCGCGGCTGGTAGGAAGGAAGTTCAAGCAACCGGCTGGGAGGCCGGCCTCCATCAGGGCTCGCACAACTAGGTCCTGGCTCTTGGGGCTGAACTCTGAGGGCTTCAACACAATGGTGTTGCCGCACATCAAGGGGCATGCTATTGCCCGAGCTGTCAGGTTCATCTGGCGAGATTTTGTTAATAAATCCCAATATTTAACTACTTCTTAGTCGCGACAGGGGAGACTCACCGGAGCATTCCAGGGGCTAATCGCAAGCACGACCCCCACGGCCTGCCTCTCCACAAGGATGGTAGTTCCCGGCCTGTCGGCAGGGATGACTTCTCCCTTGATGTGGGTGGCCAGACCCGCAGTCTCCCTGAAAGTGCCCGCGGTGGCGTGGATGTTGAGCCTGACCCACGGCTTGGTTGCCGACACCTCGGCCGACAGTATCTCGGGAGCGTCACCGTTGAGATATGTCTCGATGATGTCGGCAGCCTTGAGGAAGATCTGTCTCCTTTTCGACGGGCCTGTCTTGGACCACGACTGGTACGCCGTATGCGCCTTTTCGATTGCCGCCGAGTAGTCGTCGACAGTCGCCGAGGCACAGTCGTATATGGTCTCCCCCGTCATCGGGTTCTTGACCGGGAATGTCGCCCCATCTGAGCTGTTCTGGTATTTCCCGTCGATGTATACGAGTTGCGGTTGCCTCGGGTATGAGACGCCGTTCTGGCTTGAAGGTTGCGACATTGTGCCTTGTCCTACTTTTCCCGTTTCTTCTGTTCCCTTTCCTTCTCCGTCTCTCTTTCGGTTCGGATAGTTGCTTCTCGGAACGCAGATCACACGTGGGTTTTAATTTAAACTTTGCTGTGAGAAACGCTGAGGAAATTCCGGGGGTCTATCCATGTTTATCATGCTGTCCCACTCGGCAATTTTTGGTTCGTTATAGACTACCGTAACTCCAGACCTGCGGAGAAGGTGTGCATGCGGGGATTGTCTTGCTAGCGCATCGGCATATCGCTGTCCCTGGATCAAGGTTTCTGTAACCTACCTAGATAGATGTCTCTCTATTTTGATAGAGTATACCCGAGGCAACTTGCCTTGGCAAGAAACGCGCATACTTATTCTACATACAAAACACAATGATATGTTAAGGGAGCTACGTAGTTAGGCCACGACAGCACCACGGACTTCCCTTGAAACCTAGTAATTATCTGTAAACTCCTGTGATTGAAAGAGAGGTTCATTTCACACGCGTGTTCGGCCATGGCTGATCCCATTGTTAATTAAATAGCACCAATTCGCAAGTGCCTATAGATCTCAACTCACGATAATTATCCCGGAGGTTCCGGTCGCCTGTTCCACCCTGTTCCACCCACCACCTTACTGGTCGACTCGAGTTGAGAAGGATTTAGGGAAATGGATAATCCACGCAGACTGAAATAGTCAATCTCTCTCTCTCTCTCTGTGTCCTGAAAAGCTAGTGGTAACGTGACCTTCATCGCTCTTGACTCAACTGTCGTTGTTACCTCTCCAACCTTTTGTAGGCAAATTAATGAATATAACTTTTCCAGCGTCGCTCATGGTACACACGCATTTGCGACATATATGAAGTTGACTAAAACTCAACATACTTAGAAGGGCAGTTTAATCTCAATGCCTGGATAACCCCTGAGCCCTGACCGCTTCCTGTGCCGTTCACTCCAACGCAGCCATTTCCTTCTCAGGATCCAAGCCCAGGTCTCCGAGGCCATAAGTGCTAGATTCGGAAGACTCATCCATGCCCCTCAACCACTCCCACGTATCCACAATCGTCTCCATCGCCGGCCTGACGCGCAGCCCTGCCTCAAAAGCCTTCGTGACATCCACATTGAAGCAGTACCCGTGCTTCTTCCCAGGCGGCATCCAGACAGGCATCTCCGTCCACGGCAGAATACCCTTAGCGAGGACCGTCTCGGGATCCACCCACCTCAGCTCCGCCCGCCCGCCCGTCACGGCACTGCACGTCTCAAGCAGCTCCCGCATGGTCGAGTGGCCGGGCCGGCTCAGCGTGTTGTAGACGCCCCCTCCGCGGGCCTCGGCCGCGTCGACCAGGAACCGCGCGAGGTCCCGCGGGTCGATGAACTGCAGCGGCGAGTCCGGCGGCCCGGGGGCCAGCGTGGGCCCGCCTCTGAGCATCCGGTTCAGCCACCACGGGATCCGCCCCTTGGCGCCCTCGTGCGGGCCCAGGATCAGCCCGGGCCGCGCGATGACGGTGGGGACGCCGGACGCCTGGGCGGCGAGCTCGCCGCGGCGCTTGTCGGCGCCGTACCTGAAGTCGCTGGTGTCTGGGTCCAGGACGGGCGAGTCCTCGGTAAAGTGGGGGTCGTCGTCCGGAAGGTAGACGCTGATGCTCGAGACGTAGATGAACTGGCCGATGCGCCCGCGGAGGGCGTCGACGGCCGTCTCGACGGCGGCGGCGTCGCGGGGCCAGGTGTCGATGACGGTGTCGAAGGCCCTGCCCTCGAGGGCTCGCAGGCCGTCTGGCGCTAGACGATCGCCGACGAGGGCGGTCACGCCCTCCTCGGGGGCCCTGGTCCCGCGGTTCAGGGTCGTGACTTCGTGGCCGCGAGACACGGCTTCGGCGACTGCGGCTCGACCGACGAATTGGGTGCCTCCGAGAACGAGAATCTTCATCCTGCTAGTGTTTACTTGCGGAATCGTGCTTTGTCGAATTCAACGTTGAGATCTGATAGTAAGAACCTGCTGTGCGAGAGTCAAGTTGTGAAAATTGGAAGAGCCGAGCAGGAGGTTGTGAGTAGCAGCCATTGAGGCAATATTAATCGTTGAGGGTTTGTTTGTGCGGGGAGGCATAACGATAGGCAGCTAGAGGTGACGACAACGATGATCGCCAGCCTGCTGCCTCAAGGATGAGGGGCCGTGTTCCACACATGAAGTCACACGGTCGAATATGACCCCGATTTCATTTCAGGGGTATTGGGAACTTCTGCTGCTAAGCATGGGATACTTTTTTCTTAGATTGCGTCTCGAGATATTCTGAATTTTGAGTGACCAGCAAGTCAGCAGCGATTTTGACGTGGGGAGCTTGTAGAAGCTACCTAGGACACTACTCTACTATTAGCTGAGCGAGCCTGTAAACAGGAGCTCTCCCGAATCACTCCATGTCCAACATCTTCGTCCTTGATTGGGGGTCATAATCTCTCTATCCGGCGGGATTCACCCACACACATGTTACAGGCTCTGCCCCCGCAAGACGGACCATCATCAGCCGTCGAAATCCCATATCTTCTTCAGCCGTGCCTTCATCTCCCAGTACCCCTCCACCCACTTCTGCGTGTGCCCTTTCATAGGAGCGACCCCGGCTGCCTCGAGGTCCCTGTTAACCCAATCGACCAGCCCCTTGACGTAAGCGATCTCGTCCCCGGAGCCGCGAAGGCTGTGGAACCCCCTGCCGACTCCCCGATCGCGGATGCGCCCTTCGTACTCCTCCCGCATCTCCTCCCGAGGCGGGAGGTGCGCCTGCCCCGCGAACACCCGCGCGATGATCTGGGACTGGAAGTCGAAGAGCGAGAACGTCGCGATGTGGTACGGCACGCCGACGAAAGCCAGGGATGGGTCCTCGATATAGAAGATGTCCTTGTGGAGATTGTGAGTCATGTCACCCTCGGCAGTGACCAGCAGGTTTGGTCCGGCTTCGGCGGCGGGGGTCGAGTCCGAGTGGAGTTGCTGCAGGAAGGGATACGAGATTATATAGCCCGTTGCTACTATCACGTAGTGAATGTCGGTCAAGACCCGCCCATCATTGAGGACGACGGTGCCGGGAATGGGGTCCTCGGAGGACAGCGACTGCCCCGCCGGATCCTCGCTGTCAAAGACGTAGCTCGCCACCTCGGTCACGCGCTCCGAGTTGGCTGGCAAGAGAGTTGCTGGGAGATCATATGACCCCCCTCGAACGCTCTGGTAGATCCTGTTGGCGATCCCGTCCAACTCTCGACATATATCCAGCGACGAGACTCCGGCGCCAATAACCAAGAGGTTCTTCCCGGCATAATTTTCCGGCTTGCGGTACTGTTTCGAGTGGATCACCCTTTCCTTGAAGGCCGACTTCCACTCCTTCAGCCCTGGCGTATCGGGCACTCGAGGCAGGTTGTAATGCCCAGAGGCAAGGACCACCGAGTCGAACTCCCAGTATTTTTCAACCAGCTGAGAGGCTCCGTTCCGCTTCTCGAGCGAGATGGTCCGCACCGTCCACGTCTTCCCGTCTTCCGACTTACTCACCTCGTCGACCCGCGTGTTGTAATGGGTAACGTCGTTGACGGAGTGGTCACGGGCGAGCATCTGGACATAACCCTCAATGTTGTTCTGCGTCGTGTTCTCCTCGGTCCCCTCCGGCCACGGACTCAGGGCGCTGACCATCAAGCTCGTGGGGACGTTGTTTGTCAGGCCGGCGTAACAGGGCCCGGGCGGCGAGAAATGTACCTCGAGGGCGTCGCCTGTCAATGGGCTCTTTGATGGCGGCTGGTCCGAACTCTCCCCGGGGGACTCCGGGGGCGGTGTCCTGTAGGCATACTGGCCAGGCGAGGAGAGCTTGTAATCCCCGGCCGACGGAGTCTCACTCGGGTAGGATGGGTCCTCGGTGACTCGCTCGTCGAAATGCCAGACCCCTCCCGCAATGCTTGACCGCTCAAATACGGTAACGGACAGCCCCTGCTTGAGGAGGTGGCCGGCGGCAGTCACGCCGCTAATCCCCGCTCCCACCACTGCGACCCTTGATCCCGGTCCAAACGTGACATGTGTGCTTGGAGACGACGCAGACATTGGATCGGAAAGTTTGCAAATCCGTCTGCCTGTCCAGAAGTAGTTGATAGGGTCGAGAAGGCAGTCGAGTAAATGCAATCCAAACCCCAACCAGACGGTCCGTGTCACTGTATTTCTCCTTTACGTATATCCCTCCCTGAATTGCACTGTAATGGTCGAGTGATATATCCTGGGGACGACCAGCTCTCCAGATCCCCCTCCATTAATAATAGCCAGATGCAAGTGAGCACGCCATCCGTGACCAGCTATTGCGCATAGCGTTGGTCATCCTTTGTCTGCAGGTGCCAGCCCGGAATGGACGGAAATAGCAAAATATTGCGGCAGGTACTACATTAAGGCGGTTTGCGTCTTCGACGCTGCATATCGCTCATTCTCCAGCTAGGAGCAACATATGGCGTAGATTTGAACCTGAATATCACTTCAGTCCGGATGTCCCGGACTCAGGAAGCCTCCCCCCCAACTGAGTAGGCACGACAGTTAATCGCAAAATACATAATAGTATGGTGTAGGCTCGCTGTCTAATCCTAGATTTTGCCCTGTCTCTGCATGAGCTGCCCTTCAACCATCTACGCGAGGTTTGGATCAGCCGCTGTGATCAGTCGATGCTCTCCACAGACCGCGTCTTCTCCTTCCTCTCCCTCTGCTGCAGATGCCTTATAAGAAGCGCCGTCGCGACCATGGCGGCGGACAGGGCGACCATGGTCGAGTACCCCTTCCTGTAGACCGGGGCCTCGACCTGCTGCCAGATGAGCAGCGGCAGCCAGGCCTGGACGACGTAGGCCATCTCGTTCATGCTCGCCGTGACGAGGGCGCGCTCCTCGTTGTCACCGGCGCAGATCTCGTGGGCCCACGCGAAGGTGAGCCCGCTGACCCCCGCGATGAAGCCCGTCAGCAGGAAGGATGCCCACTTCCAGGCGTCGGGGATGTCCCAGGCGGCGAGGCTGGCGTTGGCGATGATGTTGACGCAGCCGGCGAAGATGATGGGCGGCCACCTCGCGCCGCGGAAGACCGAGTCCGAGGACCAGGCGTAGATCAGGGTCGAGATGACGGAGATGGCCGCCGTGATGGTCGGGAAGGTGTTGATCGCCGTGACGCTGTACCCCTTGGACTTGAGCCACAGCTGAAAGGCGGGCTGAGTACCGGTGCCCGCGCCGTTGTTGAAGAAGATGTACAGGGCCGTCAGGGTGTAGATGTGCCAGCTGGTGAAGATGTTGCGGAATTTTGACCGGGTGTACGGCGCGCGGTTGGCGCGGCCCTCGAGCTCCATGCGCCTCCGGGCGAGGGCCACCTCCTCGGGCGAGAAGTACCAGGCCCGGGTGATCTCGGGCAGGTCCGGGAGGATAAAGAAGCCGGCCACGGCGATGGGGAGTGAGATGACGGTGTCGACGATGAACAGCCACTGCCAACCGCGGAAGCCGTTGCGGCCGTCGAGGTGGTACACGGCGGCCATCAGGTAGCCCGAGAACATGGTCCCGATGGAGCTGCTCGCGTGGAAGATGCACGACCTCTTCGCCAGCTCGTCCTTGCGGTACCAGGACCCGATGATGTACTGCATCCCCGGATAGAAGGCGCTCTCCGCCAGCCCGATGAAGAAGCGGAGAACGTAGATCTGCGTCACGTTGGTGCACTTGGCCAGAAGGATGGTCAGGACGGCCCAAGTCACTTCGCACGCGGGAATCCAGATTGACGGGCGGATCCGAGTCAGAAGGAGGTTGCTATTAACAAAGTTTCCTTCTGTCAGGCTCAGGCCCTTGGCTTCTGGGGTAAATCATTTACAACTGGACATCTCCCCGCCGTCCTGCTCACCTTGGGATCTCGCCAATGACATATCCGACGGTCCAGCATGTCTGCATGTAGTTGAGCTCGTTGCCGAAGAGGTTCAGGTCCTCCTTCATGCCCGAGACGAAGGCGTTGTTGATGTTGATCTGGTCAAGGTACTTGATGAAGTATCCCAGAGAGGCAAACGTCAGGAGAACAGCGTCGAGCTTGAACAAGAATTTGCGCTCCTCGGGCGACTTGTCGAGGGTATCCCATAGATAGGATTTCCAAGTTGCCTTGGGCTCGGCCTGCACCAATTGATCTGCCCTTGTCACTCCTTCAGCGACACTCTCGGATGAGGAGGGTATTGGGTGTGCGGGACCCTCCAAAACCAGATGCTTGTCGTCGCCACTGCTAATAGCCATTGCGCCGGGCGGGTGGGTGTAACAGGCTTAGGTCAGAGACGGGAGTTGCTGTTGCTGTTGCTCACGGTCGTGGATGTCGATGTGAGTCTTGACTATTCTTAGTTGTATACGAATGCCAATTTTATATGTTCGAGGCTGGGCCCGTTGGATGATCCAACCTCCGCGGTGACCGTGCAGCATGAAATCCCAGTCATCGTCAAATATCATCATCTGCGGGCGATTGACCCCCAATCCCCCGCCCCCCAACTTTCGGTTCGATATCAATTGCGTGCTATCGGGGGTGTCCTCGATAGGAAATAACCGTTGACAAGCCCTGCGTGGTTCGGAGAGGTGGCTGGCAGGCTGCAGTGATGATTGCCCGATTAACGATTGAAGCTGCGGCCGGATCCGTGGGGTCAACAGCTCGATTGCCAGACTGGGTCGGGTTGTCGTCAGATTGGAGATGTGATATTACTTTCTGCTGACACCCGTATCTCCCGGGTGACACTGCGGCGGAGCGAAAGGGTGTTGCGATGACCGAGCACACAATCGTTCCAACGTATCGCGCAACTGCATCTGCACCAACCTTCAACAACTGTTGATGGAGCCCCGCATGAACTCTCTTGTGAGCTTATTAGAGCCGCCGTTAGGATTCCATCGTAATACGCGCTGCATATTCTGCCATCGATGACACAACGCGCCCTTGGTTGGTAAGCACTGACCCCGTGAAGACCACCATACGGGATGGAGACGGGGCAAGATAGAGATATGCACCACGCCCGATGCCGTTGCTAGCTTTTTAAGTCCACCAGATCAGCTCGTGAACAAAGCAAAGCTGGCAAAGCTGAGACATCAACGTCGATGATACTGGCCTGACAACATCTCAACTCTCCCGGAACACGAACACCTCTGCGAACATACGTCACAATGGCCCCCGCTCCAATCGATTCATCCATCACTGACGTCGCGGAGCCAAGGAAGGACAAGCTCGGCCTCCCGGAGCCAGCCCGCGCAAGGCTGGAGAAGGCCGGGATCGACCTGTCTCAAGGATATCCCTACCGGCCGTCGCGGCCCCTCTATTTACAGGACGCGTACAAGATCCGCGACGTGGAGCGAGTCCACGAGGATGCAGGGGCGCGGGCGGACAAGTCGAAGAAGAACCTCTTATCCGCCGCGACCAAGGTCACCGACCTGACCACGCACATCGGCACCGAGATCGAGGGCCTCCAGCTCAAGGACCTCACGCCCGAGCAAAAAGACGAGCTGGCTCTTCTCATAGCCGAGCGTAGCGTGGTCTTTTTCAGGGACCAAGACATCACCCCGCAGCAGCAGAAAGAGCTGGGCGAGTGGTACGGGGAAGTTGAGATTCACGTAATTGGGGTTTCCCCCTCTCCCCCTTCTCGGAAAAGCCTTGAAAAATGCTGACCCCATCCCCGCCAGCCCCAAGTCCCTCAAGTCCCCGGCGTCCTGGGCGTGACGGTGATCTGGCCCGACCTCCAGGCCACCGAGTTCCCCGCCAGCTTCCGCAAGCCGGGCGGCGCATCGCGGTGGCACACGGACCTCGTGCACGAGCGGCAGCCGGCGGGGATCACGCACCTGCACAACGACACGGTGCCGCCCATCGGCGGCGACACGCTGTGGGCGAGCGGGTACAGCGCCTACGAGAAGCTGTCGCCCGAGTTCCGCAAATTCGTCGACGGCAAGCAGGCCATCTACCGGTCGGCGCATCCGTACCTCGACCGCGACGACCCTACGGCCGGGCCCAGGTTCATCGAGCGGACGCACCCGCTCGTCCGCGTCCACCCGGCGACGGGCTGGAGGGCCCTGTGGGTCAACCGCGCCATGACGGACCGCATCGTCGGGCTGGACAGGGCCGAGAGCGATCTCATCCTCAACTACCTGTACGACGTGTACGAGCGGAATGTCGACATCCAGGTGCGCTTCAAGTGGACGCCGGGCACGAGCGCGTTGTGGGATAACAGGTGAGACGAGTCAGTCCCGTACACCCTGATCGCCCTTTTTTGCTGACGAGGGGGGAAGAATCACCATCCACAACGCGAGCTGGGACTATGGCGGCAAGCATCCCAGGCACGGGACCCGCGTCACGTCGCTGGCGGAGAAGCCTTACTTCGACCCCGACGCCCCGACGCGGCGTCAGGCGCTGGGCCTACTGGATGAGGATGAGAAGACGGCCTTGGGGATTGCGACAGAGAAGTTGAAGGACTTCTCTCTCTGAGAATGGGCTGTGCGAGGCCGGAAATGACGGAGGAGCAATGGCTGGCCACGACGCCGTCCGTGACGGAACGACGTCTTGTATGAAATGATTGCTGCCATGCTCGAGGAATTACCTGCTCTGCCTCACACTTGGTCGAAGGCTGCTTTCGCACGGGGCATTGATGTGTCTAAGCAAGAACTCTTCTGCTTCCTTTAACATCGTATCCTCCATGTTTCGGGTTCAGTAATGAAACTGCAATTCCACCCATTTGGTTCAGCGATTTAGAGTCTGGGGTCGCCCTGCAAGAAACAATTATCGCCAACCTTGGAAGTGGAGTGGGCAGGGGCAGGCTTGGGAAAAAGATATTCCCGTCCGTGTGTTTTGGGCTGAATGGAGGCCCAATTGAGTCTCTTCCACCTCGCTTTCATCTCGCGTTCGAAAGCATGCGTTGGTTGGGAGCTGCCTGGCCCCGTCAGGCCAATGTTGATTGTTTCGTCCCGCAAGACAAAGACGGGACTACCGAACAAGAACAACATGACAGATAACAGACGGCTCGGCAGCTCTTTGATCGCGCGGATGGGAACAAAACAGGACGGCGAGCCGTTTGCCTCAACTGTGACTCCATGCATTCTGCCATAATTCCCACGGTGAAGCTACGAGTAAATAATAAGGGCCGACTCGCCTTCTGTTTATCTCGCCACTCGCGCCGGGGTGCGAGTTCGGCCGTTCAACCCAACCAAGGACCCATCGTGCAGCTTCTACCACAGCACTAGCCACTCCGGACAAGCACTCAACGATGGCGGCGGGCCACCTCGAGCCCGCAGTGCGCCAGAGGAGCCCCATGCCCAACGGCTACGTGTTCGTGCCCAAGGGCGACGTCTACATCACGGCCAACGTCCGCCGACGGACCCACGCCGCGGGCTCGACCCTATACGTGGTGACCAGCGAGGACAGGAAGAAGCAGCTGGGCCTGCGCTGCCCGGGCGCCATCCACGAGGCCGTCCTGGCCGACTCGCAGGCCACCGCCGCGGCGCGCGCGGCGGTCGTGCGCAGCCGCGACGAGGTCGCGGAGCGGACCTTCGAGGAGGCCATGCTGGGCCTGTTCCCGAACATCCCCAAGGCCGAGGTGCCGGCGATCCTGAGGCGGACGCTCGAGAAGCGGAGTCGGAGGGTCGGGAGGACCGGGAGGCTCGAGATGGAGGCGAAGGTGCGGCTGGCGGTGCTGGCGCACATACGGCACGGACATACCCCGTACCATGGCTTGTTGAAGGACGGGATGCCCCGCCATGCTGCCAGGCGGAAGATCGCCAGGGAAATCAACAAGGTTGCGCTGCAATGGGGGCGCGAGTCGGACGCCCCTTTGGTTCGCATGCGAAAGGACAAGAAGGACCACACCGAGAAGGAGGAGGAGGCTGGGAATGCAGACGAGAAACGAGCCAAGAAAGCGGCAAGGAGAACAACTAGGAGAGCAGCCAGGAGAGCAGCCGGAAAAGCAGTTGCAAAAGCAGCTGTGCAATCAATTGCAACACGGTCTTTAAGACTTCGCTCTGGAAAGCGCGTCGAAGTGCCGGAGGTGGACGTGGATGCAGAGGAAGAAGAGGAAGAAGAAGATGGGGACCAGTACATGGACGAAGACATGGACGATGAGGACGATTCTTTTATTGTTGAGGAAGACCTCGAAGACACTGACGATGACTGGACTCTATGACACGGCCGGATGCCACTAGTACCGCAGCGGGAAAGCGGGATAAATGGACAAATGATTACCTCGACACAGGGTCTCGAGGAGATCGGACGCCAACTGGGCTCACTAGCCCACAGAGAACGGACGGGAACCGGACGTGGATGGTGTTGTAAAGTGCATGCATGAGCTGCGCACGGCATAACCGCTGTACTGGGTCTTGTTCTATTGGGTGTATGCGAGGGTGGCTGTTGGCCCGCTAGACCCTCTGTCCAACGGTCGAGACCCGAATCCGGCGTGTTGCCAGCCCCGCCGCAGTGCGGGTGCAGCGATAGAGCTGAGTGTAAGACAGACGGTCAGCCGGGCAGTTAGGCAGTCTGTGTATTTATTCATGCCCTCAATTCCAGTAGAATCTTCAAGTAGATGACGTATTGGGAAAATCATGACAATACTTAATGAGGAGGATCAAGGATCACGGCCAAAATCTCGAGGGGCTTGTTGTGTGTGGCACGCCCGCACATCCCCACGTACTCCGAAACTCCGCATCGGGCGTCCGGAATGTGGCATCACTTTTACCGGCGCTCTGGGTCTGGCGACAGTCCGAAAGCGATTCAAGATGAAGAAAGATAAGAACAAGTTGGAACCTCGAGACTTTTTTTGGTCTACCTGCCTTTGCACTCAGTCTCAGCCAGCCCAGCCCCGTACTCAGCTGCCCGACGTAAAACCAACTTAAACATCACCGAGGATCGCAAAGACGAGATACGCAATGGCTTCTGCTCCGACTGGCCAGATCACCTTCGAGGGTGCGTCACATACTGAATGATTGTGAAAAGCAAAGGCAGAGAAACTTACAAGGGACAGATTTCCTCGGCCTCAGTGCTGCCGCCTTCGAGTGGGCGGACAGCTACGATTCCAAGGACTGGGACCGGCTAAGGAAATGCATCGCCCCGACTCTTCGGGTAAGTTGCATAATGCCCACAGCTTTCATTCCTGCCAGGCAAGCAACACGACTGACCAAGGGGCTCCCCGAGCTTGCAGATCGACTACCGCTCCTTCCTCGGCAAGCTCTGGGAGGCCATGCCCGCCGAGGAGTTCATCACCATGATCTCGGACAAGAAGGTGCTGGGCAACCCGCTCCTCCGGACGCAGCACTTCATCGGTGGCGCGTCCAAGTGGGAGAAGGTGTCGGACACCGAGGTCATCGGCTACCACCAGCTCCGCGTCCCCCACCAGAAGTACACCGACGTCACCCTGTCCGAGGTCGCCGTCAAGGGGCACGCCCACAGCCACAACACCCACTATTACCGCAAGGTTGACGGCGAGTGGAAGTTTGCTGGCTTGAACCCCAATATTCGGTGGTGCGAGTACGACTTCGACCAAGTCTTTGCGGATGGGCGGGAGACCTTCAGTGAGGACGCCAAGAAAGACGAGGTTTCTGCTAGCGTTCTTGAGGTTGCCCAGCCTGGGCCCGAAGTTGTCTGAAGGGTTTCTCTATAGTAACAAGGTCAAATCGGAGTGTTTCTTCTTCTGGGACTGTTCGTTGAGACTCGTAATATCCATGATTCGTTACCTTTTAAGTGCCCGACACTACCAATTTATCTTCAAGTGCACGGACCCACGAGCAGACCCATGCGATCGGTGATAGGCTCGAGCTTTTTGCTCAAGACAGACATGGGTAGCCTCCCGCCACTTACTTGCTTACTTTTGTGAAATGATAATCGCAAGGTAACAGGGCTTGCTTGCCCCGGGTAAGCATTGGGTCATTCTCGAGAAGATGCGCCAGTTTGTGGATCACATTTTCTCCTCCTTCTTCGGAGCGACGGGCTGGAACAGAGACAACAGCTACTCGGAGCTGAACGCGACAGCACTCGGTAAGACCAAGAGACATCCCATTTGTTCCCCAGCTTGTCTGTTTGCAAAGATCTCTACCCCAGCGGAACACAATCTCACTCTGTGCGCCCCCCAGAACTCCTCAATTTCGACATCCCCCACGGCCTCAGCTTCACGCTCTCGTCTCTCGCGACCCCGAAATTCGCGACAAGCTACCAGCTCGGGACCCTGGGTGCCGTCGACGGCTCCCTCGCCTACCTATACAGCTCGACGCCCCTCCGAGACGTCGTCGCGCGGTCTGACCGGATCCCGCTCCCCGCGCTCCTGCGCTCGTACCGCCAACTGAGCGACCCGCTGGGCGTCCGCAAGCAGCAGGCCTGGTCTTCTCCGTGGCGGTCGGACGGCGGCGGGGTCCCCGATTCGCAGAGCCCGCCGACCTCGGCGGGTTCGCCTGGGGGCGGCACCGGCGCCCCGGTGGGCGGGAGTCGTGGCTTGCGGGAACTCCTTGATGGAAATTACCTGCTCTACGGCCGCTTGTACCTCCCGCAGTCAACCCTCGAGGCATCCCTCATCAAGAGGCTCACGCCGGCGTTGCAGGTGCAGATCGCCGCCGTGAGCGACGGGTCGCTGCGGAATGGCGGCACAATACTGGCGTGGACGCAATACGACCAAGGGAATTTCGGCGTGGAAGGATTGGCTTCGACAGATGGCGGTTTGCTCGGGCTGCGAGGCCTCTACAATTTCGGCGGAGATGCCTCACCGACGGGCTCTCCGGCACCGGGAGCTGGCGAGGCCGCAGAAAACGGCAACGCCGTAGAGCGGGAGAGGATCTATGGCCGGTTCAGTGTCGGCGGAGAGCTCTACTACGGGACCTTGAACAAGTCTGGAGGCATGTCGTTGGGGGCACGCTTCGCTACTCTGCCGGCCCACCGGGGAACACCGCTTACGGCAACGCTGACGATCAATCCGCTCATGGGCAACATCAGTGCCACCTACGCGGTACACACCCGGCAATACTGCTCGTTGGCGACCAGTATGAACTTCAACGTCTATAGTTATGAGAGCGATTGGAAAGTGGGCATGGAGCTGTGGAGCAAAAGACGACCTGGCGGATTCCTTCTCGGAGTTGAACCCGACCCGACCCCACCGCAACCCCATCGAGAGGAACGACCGAAGAGGAAGGAGAGGAGTTTCCAGGCGAAACTGGAGTGGCGATTGGACGAACCGGAGGCCGAGGCGGCCGCGCCGGCCAGCGTCGGAGATGAGGGCGAATATCTGGGTCTGTTGAAAGCGAGGATCGACCAGAATCTGAGGATCGGGCTCCTGTGGGAGGGTCGCGTCCAGTCGCTAATCTTCAGCCTCGGAACCGGCATCGACTTGCATAGGCTGGACCAGGCATTCCGGACAGTCGGGCTCCAGATCCAGTACTCGTCGTGATGCGGGATATGCCAGGTACCCGGACGGACATGATCTGGGTTTCGTGCCACTGCTACTCCTCCCGCCTCTCGCGCTGCATCGACCGGTAATCGAGTGATCCCGGAGAGGGTGGTCGCAACCTAAACCATTTGCCATGGAACTGGTCATCACCCGGCAAACCGGCACCCAGTCACTACCATGCGAGACGAGACCCTACTCGCAGGTACACTACAGTAGAAAGATTCATCGAGGTATCGGAGAGAATGTGCCACGTTTCTCAAAACGGCCCCCTTCTACTTCCACACGGCGCAGGCAACTTGGTGCTCGGGTCCTGCTGTTTGATTGGTGGTGGCCAGGAGTGAGTGAATTGAACGGCAAAATGCGTTTGCTTCCCTATTACACGTCTACGACCAGACTAGGAAGCACACCACGGTACCTACCCATCCTGAGCCTACCAGCTGGTGGAGCGAGAGACACTTTCATGGGTCGCCGTCGCGGAGTCACTCGCAAAAGCTTTTAATGTCACGGCCTCCTCGCCGTTCAAACAGATACGTCAGAGACTGAGTGAGCCCTGGTTTTTAAAGAGAGGCTGGTTTTGGAAGGTGGGGGTTTTGATTCATGTGGGACTCTGTGGCTTGAGAACCCTGATGGACATGAGAACCTTGATGGGCACTTATGTGCCTCACTTTACAAGGGCCTCCCCGGCTTTTCCGTCGCATGGCCAATGGAAATCAAGGAAATTCCTCACGCATGTCCAAATCAGAATTCTCGCAGTGGGGGAAAGCGATTGAGGCTGATGGATCTGAGGGTTTGTTCAATGACCACAGCACCTGAAACAGGGGTAGAAAAGGATTGATTGACTTGAGCTGTTGGGGCTGCCATGTCTAGGCGATTAAGATTCTGTCAGGGCGATGAGAAGATGGTTATATATATGACTTGAGAGAAACTCGATGAGAAAACGAGCGAGCTGCTGCAGGGTAATATGGCGATGATGCTCACAATCTGATGTCGGGCTTGGAAGTGTTATATAGCGCATGGTCAGCGACGCCCCACCTACTACGTAGTAGAAGCAAAAAAATGCTTTATAGTACCTAGGTGAGTATCATTGATTGATTGGGCCGGTGCTGCCGCTGGCCAACAAGGTTCTCAAGCTTCCCTCTTCGGAACGGCGCCTCAACCGTGGGCTCATCCTCTCCTTCCACCATCCCACAACCTCTACGCCTGGAAGTGTTTCCCGTTAGCTGACGGGGCTGGCATCTTCTTCACCTTTGGACACATTATACGTGAATTACCGCCTGGGTGATCTTGTCCTCGCCTGTCATCTTCCATCAAGCGTATAACTCCATAACTCCCACCGAGCCAACCTTGTTCACGCTACGCAGGCCGGCCGCTCTACCCACGTTTCTTCCTTCATGTTATTTCGTATACGACCGTATCATCACGAACGGCATTCCAATATTACCTGGACAGGAGTCTCCGCCGTAATTTTATATCCCGCGCAGGCCGCATCGCAGTCTCGAGCCGCCGGAGTGACCGGACACGAATCGACGACCAGCCTCCCACAAACGGACTTACATCACCACTCGTTGCAAACAAAGTCCAAGAACGGCGTTGAAAGGAAGCCCCATTATTTCTAGAACTCGGGTAGTGATTGGACTTAACTTGATCTGGGTATGTTCAGCAACGTTCTTTTCCAGCTGCAGCAAACGGGAGGGTCCATGATCAAGGGGCTGGCTCGAACACTCCTTGGTACCCTCCTCCCACGCCCCTCCCCATGTCCCTCGATGCTTGTTTCCTCTCCTCCCGATACTTTTTCTGGTCTCTGAATGCTTGTTTCTACCTAATTCTGTTATTTGTTTGGATATCCTCCCCTGTCACATCATACCAGGTACACTGGTCTTGGCCATCAGGGTCCTCGATAGTTCGCTGCAGCCCTCCCACTCTTGACAAATTGCTTTCCATTCTTTTTTTTTTTGGATGGAGCGGCTCTTTTTATTGATCAGGGGTGCAATCTGTCCACATATTAACACGCTCTGCCCGCCGTCCGGCATGTCACTGACTTCCCGCTCCAGTCGTTCGTGTATCATCCACCAGTCCCAGACCAAGCAAACGGCACCCTCGGGAGGCGACACTCTTCTTTCCAGCCTATTTCTTGATTTGCCTGTGTTGGTTGGTGTCTCTTCAAAAGTCTTCAGCAAAAATTTAGAGCCACCGGCTTCTGTCAAGCTCGTAATGCTTGACCACACGTTCGCCATGGATTCGTTCAAGGCGCTGCTTGCGCCGCGCGCCAACGATGACGACGTCGTTCCCGAGTGCGAAGTTGGCGAGAACGACATGAGCTACTTCGGCCTGCGTGTAGCATCCATCTTCGTCATCTTGATCGGCTCCCTCATTGGCGCAGTCTTGCCCGTATGGCTTGCCCGCAGCTCCCGAATGAAGGTTCCGAAGCTGTGCTTCTTTGTCGCGAAGTACTTCGGTTCGGGTGTCATCTTGGCTACCGCTTGGATGCACCTTCTCTCACCAGCCCAGGAAGCTCTCGGTGATCCTTGCCTGGGCAATATCCTCCCCGACTACGACTGGGCCATGGGTATCGGCTTGATGACGGTCATGGTCATGTTCCTCATCGAACTGATCGTCTCGCGTTTTGACTTCGGCTTCGGCCACTCCCATTCAGACGATCACGTACATGACCATTCCTCAGACTTGCAAAGTGACAGCAGTGGGAACGATCTTGAGGCTGGCCACCAGATTGCTTCCGAGAGCAAGTCGCATAGCACTGATAAAGGTGGGCAGGTCCTAGGCCCCGCGAGCAACAACCGTCTCCCCGGTCTCCCCAACGACGTCAGTTACCCCCCTGGGGGAGAGGACCACCTCGGCCACGGCCGCGACCACGTCGAGGGCGATAGCCACTCGGCCTTTGCCGCGCAGCTGACGGCCATTTTCATCCTCGAGTTCGGCGTCGTCTTCCACTCCGTCTTCATCGGCCTGACCTTGGCCATCAGCGACCAGTTCATCATCCTCTTCGTCGTCATCATCTTCCACCAGACCTTTGAGGGCCTGGGTCTCGGCGCCCGGCTCGCCACGGCAAACTGGCCCGCCGACCGGAGGCGCTGGATGCCGTACCTCCTGGGCCTGGGCTACGCCGTCAGCACGCCCCTGGCGATCGCGATCGGCCTCGGCGTCCGGCAGTCGATCCGCACCGAGGGCGCCACCATGAAGATGGTGAACGGCATCTTCGACGCCATCAGCGGCGGCATCCTCATGTACACGGGGCTGGTCGAGCTGCTCGCGCACGAGTTCATGTTCAACCCCGAGATGCGGAAAGCGGGACTCCGCGTCCAGCTGTTCGCGTACGGCTGCGTCGCGCTCGGAGCCGGCCTCATGGCCTTGTTGGCGAAATGGGCTTGAGTGGGGCACGATTTGGCAACACAGACAAGTCTGTTGTTTATTTTATGGTCTTTACGGAACCCTTAACCGTCGTGGCTGCAATGGGGCATGCATTATTACCCCGGCCTGCGCTCGAGAAATTGTTGCTTCGGACGACTATGCGGTCCGCGGTACAGTTAGAAGAGCGAGTTGATCTCCCCAAGTTGGGAGCGAAGGGCAAGGTCACTGAAGACGGTTCGCGGTTCGGAGGAAAAAGTTCGGTTGGTTTGGCAAGGCAGTAGACTGCATGATACCCTGATGAGAGACGTGAGTGAAAATTTTCGGTTGGGGCGGACCCAGGATGCATTCTGTACATAACGTTGATCGCATAGACACGCCGATGCTTGAAACACTTGCATCGGGGAGTATTCTCGTACGCAGAATATCAATAACCATTAATGCTAGGAAATGTACCTAACGGGCTCAGTGTCGTCTTGACAGTGATGATCAATAATCATTAGCCGGAGTTGGACATGGATTACAACCCGGATGACCGTCATTCTAGGCCGAACCAGGTCCATCTCCAAAAGCAAAGCTACCTGACAATCTCAGGTATCTCCATATGTGGCCCCGTGTCCTCCAATTCCCGTCGGGGCCCATACTAGTCGCGTGACCGCTTCACAAGCTCCGTGTCGTCGGAGAGAGGTCTCGGGTGGGGGCCGAGCCCCTGAAAGCAAAATCCACAGTCAACCCCATCAACAGTGGGAAAAAGGAAAAGAAAAGAAAAGATGCGTTGTCATCAGTACAACAAAGATAAAAAAGGAAAACGCTCCACTCCCCTCGCGCCATGTAAAGCGTCGTCCTTCATCTGCAGCCGAGTCGATGGCGGCGATAAAAGGGGTAGCTCGGCGAGTCGGTGACGGTGACGGTGAGAAAAGAGGGGACCCCGGGGGCGATTAAGACCTCATCTTTCTTTCCGAGAAAGAAACCACCCCTCTCCCCATCCAAACAGTCCCCCACCGCAAAACCCGACCCGACCCAAACAATTCGGCAGCAGCAGTGTAGACAAGACCTGGCGAAAGCACAAGCAACCCACAAAAATCACACCACCCCAACCTCATCCTCCTCCCCACGGGCAAACCCCCCTGCAGAACGCCGCCGAACCACGGCTGGAGGAGGCGGCGGCGGCGCAGACGCGCTCGCCGCCCGCTGCGCCTCCTTCCGCAGCCGGCGGTACCGGATGTTGGCCACCAGGGTGCTATTGGCGGCGATGACCCCCTCGCGCGACGAGGCGGCGGCGGCGCGGCGGCGGGACTGTCGCTTCTTCGGGCGGGGCGGTTTCGTTCCCGTTCCAGCTCCTGCGGCGGCGGCCGTGGCGGTCTTGGTCTTGCGAGGGGCCGCTTTGGCTGGCTTGCGCGTGGAGGCGGCTTTGGTTGCGGGCTTTGGCGGGGCGGCGGGCTTGGCCTTCGGCGGAGCGGGAGAGGCGGATTGGCGGTTGGGTGGTGGTGGCTGTTGTTGCGGCTCCGGCTCCGGAGCTGGCTGCGACCGCGGCTTCGGCTTCGGCTTCTGCTTCTGCTTCTGCCTCTGCTTCGGCTCCTTGTACGCGTACCGGTCTTGCAGCCGGAGGTTGGCAATGGTGTCACGGAGGACCCTCTTTGGCCGTGAGGTCCGGGCGTGGTGGATGCTCGGCGAGTACAACGAGCCGCTGGCCACCGACAGTTCGCGGACGGAGGGGGTGCGTGGGGCCCTGGAGGTACGGCGTCCAAAGAGGCGCGGAGTTGCCCGGCGGGGCGCGACCTCAATCGAGTCGAAGTAGCCCGAGTGGCCGTCCTGGTACGACACAGGGTCGGGATAGCTGGACGGCTCGCGTTGCGAGTATGGGCTGGGCCTGAATCCCTGCTGAGCAAGTTGGGAGGCTGGGCCAGGCGAACCGAATGCCGGGCTCTGGTCGACGAGAGAAGGTTGGCGATGGCGGCCGAATCTGTACTCCTGTCCCAAGGGCCTGGCCTGCGGCTTAGTCGGGTCCAAGTGCTCGACAGGGCCGCCAGGAAGGGGATTGCGGTAGTTAGAATCAAGCCAATATCCATCATGCATGACCCAATAACCTGGGGTTGCTTTTGGAAGGGGCCGACGATCTGCGCTTGCGCCCGCGCCTTCACAACAGGTTGTTGGCACTGCAGCTATGGCATTATCTTCTCCGCAGCTGCCAGTATCTGCGCCCAACCCTTGTTCATCGTCCTGGGCATAGTTAGACCTACCCTCGTCCTCGCTCCCGCCAAGCTCATGAAGAAACCCATTCGAGCTAGCCCTGTCATTATCAGGAACGGCAATCTTGGGAGCGTTTGGGAGGGGTTGCTGGAGGCGTTTCTCCTTCTTATCCTGTCCCTTCTCTTGCTGCCTTGCCCTGCATTCCTTGCAGGAGCAGTTGGAGCAGTAGCCATTGATGGCTTTGCGCGACCCAAGCTGGACGAAGGGGCGAGTGAAGAGGACGATATCGATACCTGTAGCCTTGTAGATCTCATGTACGAAGAGAACACAATCCATACAAGGCAGGTGGTCTAGATATATGGACGCCACCTTTCTGTCGTCGGGAAGATTGAGGCCTTTCAAGTCCCGCATGCGAGTCGGATCGTCAGACCCAAAGGCATATCGGATCTGCTTCATGACCCAGTACATGGTGAGTTTCTTTTCGCAGTGGCATGCATGCCACAGCCCATCCTCTCCATTGTCCCGCCAGAAACGTTGGAGTCTGAAGCCAAGAAAAGCACAAGCTTCCTTAACGAGTCGGGTGTAGGTGGCGTTTTCTAGAACACCAGGTATATGGTTATCGTGGGGGGACCAGCCGCTCACCGCACACATTTGCGGCTTTACACCCCTGCCAGAGGATATATAGGCCACGGTTGTGCGGGTCAGGTCCTGCTTGTATTTAACCAACCCAATAGGCTTCAGCACAATCAGCCGATTGTGTTCCTTGTAGAGCATTGGAAGAGAAGGGACCCGGTCCTGGTTGATTCTGCGAAAGGCTGAGGCGTCGGACAGAAACTTGAATATCTCTTCCCGGTTCCTCTGGAAGACTTGGGGGGTTGCAAGTGGTCGGAAGTGTGCCTTGTATCGGCGGAACAGTGATGTCGCAAAGGATCCTCGCTCGGCGTAATTGGCCGCGATCTTCCCCTTGTTGTCTTTTATGTCCACCTGGGCTCTCTTGCCAATGAGGGCAATCACGATCCGAACATGGCCGTAAAGTGAGGCCAACATGAGAGGCGTTGAGCCTGAGGCATTCTGAGCATCCAGGCAGGCTCTGTTAACAGTGATCAGGCGGTTGACTCGATTTAGATCGCCTTCCAAAACTGCCCGGTGGATGGCTGCGAGTCGCATATGCCTACTAGCCATCTTGCTGGGTCGGCGGTGAAGGAGCCTTGGAGATGTCGAGGTTTGGCTCCTCAGAATCGGTTAGCTTGGGGTAGGCTAGGGCAAGGGATAGATGTATATGTGTTAGGGAATCAAGAGATGCAGAGTAGGGGAAGGTATCAGCAGAAAAAGATATTCAACTCACCTAGCGGGGGTGCAAAATACTTCAGGAACGTCTGTTCGATAGACCTTTGAGAGGAAATCGGAAAGCGGATTGTGAAGTCTTCCGCGGTGAAAGATTTCTAGGCCACCAAGCAGCGTTGTGTGAATAAATACCGTTAAGTAGGGAAGAAGACTCGACCTTGTTAAGAGGCCTTGCTTCTGAACGAAGGATGGTGAAGACGGGGCGAGTGTGAGTTTAGGGTCTGAGGAGAAGGGAATGGAGCGCGCGAAGGTAGGCGAGGGGATATCAGGTTAGAGAGGAAAGAATTTGAGAGGACCGCGCGTGTGTGGAAGGAAGGTGATGAGTTTGAAGGAATGATGTTCACGTAGAAAGGAACGATGGCCTGAGGATCCTCAGCCGGCTGTCAAGGGCTGAGAGGGCTTCCACGCAAATACATTCACTAGTCGTCAGGCATCAAGTTGGTAGATGGCATACATTTCGGATTCCAGTAGGTGGAGGTGATGTCATGAAGAACAGCAGTGACCAGTCAAGCAAGCCAGTGATCCATTTTGAGACGCCTAACCGTGATGCTACCGGGAATCAAGAATCCGTTCTAGAAGAGAGCACATCTACTCCTCATCCTCATCCTCCTCCTCCTCAGCCTCGGCAACGGTCTGGGCAATACCTGTAGCATAGTTAGCGAAGGGTCTTTAAAGATGATATGTCCCACGAGCACACGTACGATCCAAATCCCGCTGACCGGACTGAGTGATGCGGCGGCCGCCTCTCTCCTCGTCCTTCTCGAGAACGTTGATCTTCTCCAGAGCCTGCATGGCCTTGCGGTCGACGCTTCCGCTGGCAGTGACGTGCTTCGAGGGCCTGGAACCACGGTTCTTGGCGGTGCCGTGGACCTTCTTCAACCGGCCAACACCGACGGTCTTGCGCAAGTAGACATGCCTGGCAATGGCAGCGGACCTCACATAGAACCAGTCAATGTTTTGGGGGGGGAGCTCCTTGGCAGGGCCGGTCTTGACGGTGTCAACCCAACCTGGAGGGGGGGTCGCGGTTAGGATCAACTTGCCAGCGACAGATGGGAGAGGACGACACAAGATCAAAACTTACCAGGGAGGGGCAGCTTGCCCTGTCGCTTCAAGAACGCAGCATAGGCGTTGATAAACTTGTGCGACTGCAATCAAAAAGACCATGAATTAGCATTATTCCGTCGTCAGAAGTCTTGCGACCCCCTCGCTCCTGCTCCCATGGTCTTCTTGTCTTGTCGTGCTCGGTGCCTCGCAGAAAAGTTTCGTCATGTTGCGCAGCGGGAAATAGAACCTACATCGACGTCGCGGACTCCGATACCTCCGGCCATTTTTGCGGTATTCGTTTGCGATTTGGTCGAGAGAGAGTTGAAATTCGATCGTGAGCGAGAGCGAGTGCGCAAAAGGACGATGTTGGTTTTTTCGGAGTGGGTCCGAGCTTAGGATGAAGCGTTGGAAAAATTAGGGCTGCAGCCCTTCGCCTTCAAAGCCTACAAAATGTGGCTCAGTGAATGAACGGCTGGCACCAGCTGGCGAGCGTAGGCTTCGACGCCGCCAATTGTCAGAAAGGATTCATGCGTGTTGAGCTGGCGACGAGTCGTCCTCCGTTTGCCAGTAGCCTTGACGGTGCAAATGGCATTGGGATCAAGTGATTTTAGAGCCCTCAACTTCGCCCTTCGAATCTATGGAGAGCACACTCTTGAGTGAGCTTGAAGCTGCTTCCAAACAAGCAGCCAGGCGTTTGTATCCCCCTCTTTCTTCGTCTTTCCCCGTCAAGATCTCAAGGCCGCGGCTGACTGGTTATACCTGGCCGAGACATCTCTACCACATCTCCACCGCATCTCTCTGCAGGTTCCACTGGAGATGATGCTATGAGGGGTTCAGGCCAGGACGACCGTGCTGGCACTGGAGCCTCGGACTCTTCAAGCCTCTCTCGGCTTGGAGTGTTCTTGAAGTTCTCAACATATATGCGATAACCTGTTGGTATCATATCCTTGTGGAAAGGGATACCATCTCTCCGCCCAAACGGGTGGATTTACCTGCGAGAAGCAGTTCGCCCAGGGTGTGGTCCTCATGACGATGGCTAGATTTGCATGCGCAAGGTTCTAAGCAGAGTACGGGATTAACATGGCCTTGTGCCTGCTTCACCGCGACGGAGCACAGTTTGCCTTCTGCTAATTATACATATGCACTTTCCAGAAGGTTGGGGAAAGTTGATAGCCGGCACCCAGCACCAAGTATGTACACTACCAGAGCAGAAATGGCAAAGGAACCGGTAAATGCCTGTTGGGTCTGGGCCATGCTATTTTGAGGAGTTCGGGTACGTACAACCCCAACAATGACAAACAGAGTACGTCGTGTGCTGTCCATGATGAAGCGGCCAAGAAGGTTCTTCCCGGTGTTCTCCCATGGGGCCCGGCTGTGGGGAGTGGGGATCCGCTTACGCCGGTTGCCATGCACTTCGAATCTCAGGCAAAATAGCAGAATACAACCAACCCCACGTGCTGACTCTTTAGCCGGGCGTTCATGATTAGCCAGGTGAAGATCTTCCCCAACTCAGGTACACACTAGCCAAGAGCCGCAAGGCCATGGATCCAGGTACAACCTGGAATCAGTGATTCCGTTACTCTAAATCGGCTCAATTTGCAAACGCGACCCCATGCATCGCGGACTCGAGGTCTCGATCTGACCCTCCTCCAGCGGGAAATCCTTTATTGCCAGTCACCCCATTTGCTGTTTACGGGTACTCCTTTATTCCCATGCAGGGGAGTCTCTGTTGTGATACCAGGGCAACCGAGCTGCCGGGTCATGTCCCCCATGTCGCGTAGGGACTAGGGGATTCAGGGAGCTGCCCGTTACGACGTAGGTCGAGGAGCCAAGCATCATGATGTTTACCCGCCGCCCCTCATCTTGGAATATCCGGAACGACCCTGGCTCCCCCCGCCCTGGGAGATTGGGGTAGACCATGGAGACTGGAGACGGTGACGGTGACATTGTAGGGTTACAGGGTGTATAAATAGCAGATCGGCGAACCAGTCCCGTCCCACGGTGCTGTAATTGGAGCTCATTCAAATCTTTGAGTCGGTTCCTCTTCCTCATCTCACACTCGTTTGTCTCACGCCATCATGCGTTTCTCATCTGTCCCCTCGGTCCTGCTGGCGGCATCGCTGCCGCTGGCGTCTGCCCAGCTCAACCACCACGCGAAGAAGGCCGGGCTCAAGTACTTTGGCGCCGCAACCGACTCCCCCGGGCAGCGCGAGCGTTCTGGTTATGAGGCCGAGTATGCCCAGTACGATGCCATCATGAGGGACACGAAGGAGTTCGGGCAGACAACTCCCACCAACGGCATGAAGGTGCGTCGTCATTGCCCATTGCCGAAAACATGATGGAATGTTACTAACCATGACACTATAGTGGCTGTTCACTGAGCCCCAACAGGGTGTCTTCAACTTCACCGAGGGCGAGATCGTCGCCTCGATCGCCGAGGAGAACGGCCAGATGCTCCGGTGCCACGCCCTTGTCTGGCACAGCCAGCTGGCGCCGTGGGTCGAGCAGAAGAAGGACTGGACGGCGGATACCCTCCGTGACGCCATAACCGAGCACATCACCCAGGTCGCGGGCCACTGGAAGGGAAGATGTTACGCCTGGGACGTTGTCAACGAGGCGCTCGAGGAGGACGGCAGCTACCGCAGCTCCGTCTTCTACGACACCCTCGGCGAGGATTTCATCAAGCACGCGTTCAAGGTCGCGTCCGAGGTCGACCCCGACGCCAAGCTGTACTACAACGACTACAACCTCGAGTCCCCCGGCGCCAAGAGCGAGGGCGCGAGGAGGATCGTGCAGATGCTCCAGGCTGAGGGCATCCGCATCGACGGCATCGGCATGCAGGCCCACCTCATCGCCCACCAGGCGCCGACCCTCGACCAGCACATCGCCGTCATCAAGTCGTACGCCGAGCTCGGCGTCGAGGTTGCGCTCACCGAGCTGGACGTCAGACTGCAGCTGCCCGTCAACGCCACCAACCTGGCTTGGCAGAAGGAGGCGTACAAGAACGTGAGCGAAACCATTTTTGTTTCCACACACAGCAATCCTCAAAATGTCATTTTGCTAATTCTCTGGCTTGATAGATCGTCGGAGCCTGCGTCCAGGTCGATGCCTGCATCGGCGTTACGATCTGGGACTTCTATGACCCCTTCAGCTGGGTTCCCGCCGTCTTCCCCGGCGAGGGTGCCCCTCTGCTCTGGTTCGAGGACTTCACAACCCATCCCGCCTACGATGGTGTCATGGAGGCGCTGATGAACAACACCTGCAAGCGCAAGGCCCGCCGGTCGGTCGGTGCTGGCGCGAGCAAGAAGCTGAACTGAGCTGCTGCCGCCGGCTGGATGACATGGAAGGTTATATAAGATGACTTATTGTATGTAATGTAGTGCCAACTGACAGAGTCGTTCCCGATATTTTGACGGACCCGACCCGTAGCCAAGGCCGTATAATATATATTATGATAAACTTTTTGAGACCAGGAGGATAACCAGCTCGCCCGATCGATCGTTCGCTGGTCGCTCGCTCATGTGTACGAGTATAGCGATTTGAAGATGGCTGGCACTGGTAAGGAGCCTCTGTCGGTAAATGGCAGCGTAAATGTCCTCGGAGGACCAAGGGCCAGGATGTCCCGACCGTATAGGGCCAGCAGAGCGCCGAGGATGAAGCTCACGAGGGCAATGGCCACAACGATTTCGAGTGTGAGGCCAGCAGCACCGCCGCCCTTCTGATTGTTCTTCGGTGCCAATGGCCCGACCATCTTCTTGATCGGCTCTACCTTTTCTCGCTTGCCGACCTCGAGGCCCTTCTTCATGGCAGGCAGTCCGTCCATGCTCCAAGAGTTCTTGAAGGCCCAGTATCTAGACAAATTACCCGAGGTGTTGGCTAGGTTCCCAGGCTGTCTGCCGGGGCGGGGACGACGAGGAACTAAACTCACCTCTCTACACTCTCATTCACATTGCCCGCCTTGAACTTCTCTTCCTTTTTCCGGAAATGGTCGTTAAGGATTTGGCGATGCGCCTTGAAATCGTAGTACGGGACGGAGAATCCGCACGAGGACCCAACCTGGTGGATATCGACTATGATGATCGATCGCGTGCCGGGAAGTGTCTCCACGTTATGATCTGACACGAAGGAACGGAACTCGCTGGACCCGTTCTCGAGCACTCGTCCTGCGGCCAGTTGTCAGATCCGGGGATAAACCCAGGCGGGCGTCAAGTCCCGGAGATGCCCCGCCGACCTGCCGGGAGGGATAGCCATAGGGCAAACCAAAAAAAAAAGGACAGACCAAAAAGCGATTGGAGTCATTCATGCTCACCTTTCCCCCACAGGCGGATGATCCTGGGCGGGCCGTCAAAGGCGTTGAACATGACGGTGATCCTCCCGTTCCCGGGCTCATGCAGGTGGGCAATGGTCTCGGAGCCGCTGCCGGTCAGCTCCATGTACCAGAACGTCTTTGGGTCAAGAACGCCAAAGTACTCGCCGCCCTTGGGCGAGACGTTGACGTGGCCGGAGCCCGAGAGCGGGGCCGTGGCCACGCAGAACATCTTCTGCTTCATGATCCATGCGATCTGGGACTCGGGGATGGTCTCGTAGAAGGCACCCATGTTTTTGAGGCAGTCACTGGTGCAGCCGTGGTGGCTTCGGTTCTTGGTTCTTGGTTCTTGGTGCTTGGGTTTTCTTGCGGTTTGGGGTGGAAAGAGAAGAATGATTCAACACGAATTACATACCCGTGAGTCATGTTGAGGTTGGGGTCGGGGTCGATTGTAGTTACGGGCGGGATGGGATGCCGATCTCGGGTTGACAACTGTCAGCAATCGGCCACTTACCTCTCCGTACATACCTAACCGTGGAAACTCGCGCAATTGGAGTCGGGGTCTTAAACTTTCGAAGAGTTCAACTTGAGAGTTAGGTATGTATGCAGCATGTATGTATTGCACCTATGTATGGGTCCATCTATATTGACAGTCTATCGAAGAAACAACATTGAGGCCTCTCCCCTTCTCCGTCATCTTTGGTCGGGAAAACACGCTCCAATCGCAGAAGATAATTTACACCTTCCGAACTTGACTGGAGCTCGTCGTTGCGTCCCATCGTGTTTGGCGCATTCGGCGCTTCGTGAAGAATCGGAAGAGGGGCTTGGCGAATGACAGAAAGATGTTGATGCCCTTTTCCAGGGTCCGAAACCTGTGGAACGAGACCAATTTAAGCTTGTTTCGCCTGGTGATCCTGAGCGATCCTGTTTATCCTGGTTCTGTATCAAGAGATCCTCCCTCGTTCGTTTGTCGTCTGGCGACAGCCGTCATGGGCGGATCGTCGGCAAAATTATGTGCCCCACAGGGGTCCAATGGATCAGCCACAGCGGCTTGTACACCTTAATCCGGGGGTTGGAGCGCACCAGCGCCCGGCCGTCGCGGCTGGCTGTAACAGGCACCGTTTCACATTGCTGTGCCTGATCTTCATGATTGCCAAAACAAGTTGGTTTAATTTTCAGGCCAAACAAATCCATCCCTTTTCCCTGGCTTTGGCCCGCAAATCTGGGACATGCGACCACGGTTCATCCTGCCTTTCCTGCTTCGCCACTGGATGCAATGCAGCCGCTCGCGCCCACCAGCGTCACCACTGCCGGCCTCATCGGGCACTTAGCACCCACATAGTAGGCCCGCACGAGGAGCGCAGGGGCAGCGGCCATGGAGCCATTCCCCCTACCTACCTGCCGAACCTTGTTCCCACGATGGAGGACTACGCAGGACAGAAGTTAAGTAGAGCATCTTCCCCGGATCGTCACGATCTGCCTCTGCGCCTCGCTCCCACCTTCCCTTCCTCCCTTCCGCTGCGCCATGAGATCGTGAATAGCTTCACTTTCGTAGTCTTCTTTCTCTTCTCTTCTCTTGCCTTGCCAGCTCTGCCTTTCTCTCCCTCCCTGCTGAGCAGGCTTTCCATTCCTTTGTACAGAATTGTCAGCTTTCGCTTCGCTTCGTTTCTATACGAACTCCATTTACCTTCACTTCGCACCACCCGCACTCATACACCATGGTTGCTATTCTCCCTTCGCTCCTTGCATACGCTGCGCTGGCAGCTGCAAGCGCAGCCGCCGACCGCCCGGCACCGCGGGCCGTGGACAAGCTTGACGACGCGGCAACTGCCGAGGCCCAGCAGAGGGACGACAACGCCACGAGGGCCTTCTCGGACGTTCAGATCAAGGCAAGTTAGCAAGCTCTTTAACGCTGTCTAGCTCAAAGTACCGAGCCCTAACCGTGGCTCCAGACCTCCGACGGCCGCTGTCTCTTCGTTGACAAGCTCTCTGGTGACTTCCGCGAAAACTTGACTCCGATCCAGGTCGGCACCTGTGGCGCAACAGGCGGCCAGGGATGGGATATCATTACGAGCGGGAAGCACAACAATGCCGCCAACTCGATGCTCGTCGTGAGCACTCTGACCCAGGCCTGCTTCAACTTCGACCCCCGAAGAGCTGGAGGAAACCAGGTCCTGCTCTTCTCCTGTGGCGGCCGAGCTGACGGAGGTTCGTGTTTCTAACTACGAGAGCCGTCGTCCAAACCTCCTTGCTAACCTCGTCTTGCGCAGGTGGCGAGGTCACAAACTCTCAGCTCTTCACCTTCGGTGGTGGAGCCGGGCCCCTGTCTTTCCAGCCCGAGAATGAACAGGGCTCATGCTTCACCGTCAATGGCAACGTCCTTGACATCGCCAAGTGCAATGCCGGCGACGCCAAGCAGTCCTTCACATTCGGCAGGGCTGCCGCTGCCGATGGCGGCAATGGAAACGGCAATGGCAATGGCAACGGTGACGGCAGTGGTGACAGCAACACACAGACCACGGCTGCTGCCGATACTCAAAACACGGCTACCGCCGATACCCAAAACACGGCTACTGCCGATGCCCAAAACACGGCTACCGCTGAGACGCAAGGCACTGCTACTGCCGATACGCAAAGTACGACTGCCGTCAACGCGCAAACCACCGCTGCGCCAAAGGCCACGACGTGTCCCGCAAAACCGAGAAAAAACAGGTTGAGGAAAAACAAGTCGAAATGCAACCAGCGCACAAGGACCGTCACCTTACCGGGCGTCGCCGCCGGTGCCGCGAGCTTCGACCCGGCCGACCTGCTACCCGCCTCGACGGCCGCGCCCGAAGCCGCGACGACCGCGGCGGCAGGCGGAGGAGGCGCGATCGCGACGGCGAGCCCGACGACGCCGGTGCCGGTCTCGGGGGCCCGCGGCACGCTCGACCCGACGGCGGCGGCCGAGGCCAACCGGCGCGACGGCACGGCCACGCGCGCCTTCAGCAACGTCGAGATCCGCGCCCCCAACGGCCAGTGCCTGTCCATCGACCCGACCGCCGGCGACTTCCGCCAGAACCTGATCCCCGTGGGCCTGGTCGACTGCGCCGGCACCCCCAACGAGAAGTGGGATGTCATCTCGGCGGGCGTGCACAACGATAGGCCCGAGTCGGCTCTTATCGTCAGCACTCTGGTGAGTTGTGTCCCCTCCCTGACTGGAACTCGGAGCGAGAGAGACTGATAAGCTGACAATGTATTTCCCTTACAGACTCAGGGCTGCATCAGCTTTGATGGCCGCAGACAACCGGGTGACACCGTTACGCTGTTTTCATGTGGTGGCCGCGCTGATGGAAGTGAGTTTTTTCTCCCTCCCTCCTCTTCTTCTCTCCAGTCACTAACAAACTCCCCCACCATAGGCGGAGAAACGAACACTGGCCAGCTGATGCCTTTCATCGGCGCCCTCAGCTTCGCCTTCGCCCCTGAGAGCGAGAATGGCAAGACATGCATCCTTCCCGGCGATGCTGGCCGGTTGGACTCCGGCCCCTGCCCCAAGGAGCTTGGGCCGGAGTTGTTCTCCATCTTCCCCGACTAAAAACGGAGTGTGTTGTGAGACCAGGACAGCTTGCGAGGGTCCGTTATTGTGCCTCTTGAGGCTGGTTCATGTACCATTAGCATGGACACCCTTTACCTTCTTACTGCTGTATATTGTATTAAATGCCTTAGCTTTATGTCTGTATGGATGCTGTTTCATTCTCCAATCCTTCTGTGTTGATAGATAGCCTGCTAGTGTTGTGCCAGTGGCTTGGTATCGATGCTGTCGATTGTAGGAGTTAGGCATGGGTGGTTGTCAAGGCAGCAAAGAATCGATATTTCCAGCCAGGTCTTCTTACCTTTGCAATCCGTTTCACCAAGGGCAGAGATACAATGTGTCTTAACAATATTTTATTGTTTTAAATATACACAATCAAATCAAAGCCTCATGCTAAACCTCCCCCCCCTTTCCACCCCTTTCCCCCTCAATCATCGTCATCATCATCATCATCGCTATCATCATCCCCCGAATCATCCCCACCACCCCCATCCCCCCCATCCGGCACGATCGCCTTCGCCGACGTGGACGCCACCATCGGCGCCCCCGCCATAGCCGCCCACGTCTCGAAGTCTGCGAACCGCGCGCCCGCCAGGTCTGCGTCGAAGTCGCCGAACCCGACGTCGTGGAACCCCAGGACGCCGTCTGGTTTCCCGGCGCCGCGCACCGCCGTGCCCGCCAGCGCCCAGCCCATCTCGGCGGTGCCCGCCGTGTCGGCGGCGCCGAGGCCCAGCGACGCGTCGAGGCACCCCTCGCACAGGAACGTGTACTTGAGGTGCGTCGCGTTGGCCGACGTGCCTGCCGCGATGGGGCGGGCGACGAACGACCCCGAGACCTCGGGCGGGTTGTCGTCCTCGTTGAAGGCTTGCCGGAACGACGAGATCACCCCGCCGGCCGTGGAGGCGTCGTTGGGGGAAGGCGTGGACGCCCACGCCGCCATCAGAAGGGGACCCTCCATGTCGCCTGTCAGGGACCAGCCGCCCCAGCCGGCGCCGGACTTGAGGGGGAACTCGAGCATGCCGATGAAGGAGTCGGTTGGGGTGGTGGGCAGGGCGATGCCGAAGGAGAAGGAGGTCTTGGCGCCAAAGAAGCGCTGGAAGGAGATGCCCGTGTCCGGGTCGGTGAAGAGGGCTGTCGTCTTGTCCTTGGAGGCCGCGGCGGCGGAGCGGGCTGATGAGAGGAGGAGTAGGACGAGTGGGTCAAGGAGGCTGAATCGCCTTTTAGGGCCTGCGTGATGTTGGCGGACCATCTTGATCTGGAGTGTAGGGTTGGCTTGGCCTGGGAGGAGGGACGAAGCCAACTGGGTAGTGCCCTGAGGCTGAAGGACACTGTTGTGGTGTGTGGTAGCCGGATGAACGGGAGATAATGCTCAGAGGGAGGCAAGATGGATGAGCTTGAGAGCCAACTTGATTACATTTGGGAGTCTTCATGTAGGGGGAGGAGGTAGTTGCCATTTATATCTGGGTTCTACTGAGCAATCCGACCCCTTCAAGGGGGAGGGAGGAAACGGTATCAACTGGCCTTACAGCCCTCAGCCCGTAGCCCCATACATGGTCCACGATACACTTGAGGAAGGCATTCTCAGGAATAGCTGAGACACCAGTTTCCTTGGTCTCTCCTCGAGAGCCGTTGCTGAGTCCAAAATAGGTACCCACCTTACTCAAAAGGGTAGTCCTTCCAAGTCGTCTGGGGCGCGGTGGAGTGTGCGGATCAGGCGACCTAACCAGCGGGCTGGGGCCAAAGCTGGCAATATCCTGGGAGCGATGCCCGAGAGGGAGATCCAAGCAAGTATTCGCGATGATGTCGCCGGCCGCTGACCAGTAAGCAGGAATGCGGGGTGGCCGTGTGCGGGACGCGCCCGGTCTTGAAACCCGCCAATTGTCACGGGCTGAGCGACAGAGTGCCTAGGGCGAATCGCGTTCTAAATTTAACCGTCTTCATCTTTCTAGCGAAGTCTCGCCCCAACTGTGCCATGGGTCAGGTGTTTCACCCACGAAATCGATTCGTCCACTCAGGGGAGCCACAGATAATCCTGGGTGTTCAATTGATCGAACATGATTGATCGATTCCCTTGCCCCCGTGTCTATCAATACAACCTCGCAGCTTAAAATTAATCCCTGGTTAGACGCTTGCGATTCTTCACGCCTTTTGCTCTCGCTTTTGTTTATTGTTTATTTCTTCTCCAGAACCCCCTGGTTGAGCCCCTCGGACAGGACTAAGTGTCCCGAGAGAACGCCCTTTGGTTCTTGGCGGTTCAGTCGAATATGGTCGGGCACACAATACAAGAGGAGCGATTCACTTGCACTTCATGATATAGAGCAGTCCTGCGCACTCGTCCCGTCATAAGCTCCATATTTAGGCACTGTCAAAGGAATCTGGGAATTCCTCAAAGTATAATCTCTATCGCGACGGTGTATCAGGAACTGATCTCTCAGTTGTAGCATGACACGAGACCCATGGTAATAAGCAGAATCTAGGGATTCCACTCGTATGTCTTACCAGCAACTTGGTCGAGTTTGTGTGCAACATGCACATGCGCATCGTGGCGACCGGGGAACCCTAGCCAGGGAGACCCAACGTAAAGCACAACCCCCTTTCCCAACCACCTCCCAAACCAGCACCCGGAAAGGTCTGATATTCCGACGTCCTCCCCACCAGTTCTGAATGCCACCTCAACGATGGAGACAGCGAATGTGTTTTCCAAGTCGAGGGTATCTATCGTAGCGACGCAACATCCTTCAGCCCGACAAGCTCTGAATCAGGGACACGTTGTCGCCCTTCAACAAGATTTGGCCTATAAAAAGTATCAGCCTCGTGTTATTTTGTCGACCATGAGACCTGGGGATTGTACCTAGTGACTTTCTTATCTCCTTATCATTGGTCTTGGTGACTAGCTTGACCTCGACTGCGTCGTCAATGACGAGGTTAAGGAACTCGTCAAAACCCTACGTCTGTATTAGCACAAGCCACATCAACACGCCCGGGAGGGAGGACTGACCCTGATCTTTCCTTCGATGCGCAGGGATAGCTGCTCATACAACCAGACGCTTACTGTAGCATTCTGTAGCCATTAGTACGTGACGACCGAGAAAATCATAGTCATATGATGTCCACTAAGGCAACGCGGTCCCGAAGGGTTTCGAGAAACATAAGGTCAAGCGGTTCCAGGCCGAGCAAGCGTATAGCACGACCCCCAATAGGTATGCTGGTGGGAGTGGCCTCTCGACGATCCTGGAGTCTACCGTCAATCGGCCTGCGAGCATTTTGTTGGTATTCTCTCGAGAGAGCTGTTGGGGGGGGGGGGGGGGGGGTCCACCCACACCCATGGGGTATTAGGCTGCTGCGTTAAACCAACCCCCACATGGGCTTTTCGCATGCAAAAACAGGACTGATAAAACGGTAAATTTTTGTTGGCTCGACGTTATTTTTCTCG
>NW_026848144.1:88566-127651 GCF_030411735.1 Phialemonium atrogriseum
CAACATTACCTCCACGCCCGCCACGACCACCACCACCCCGCCCCCCGGCCCCGGGGCCCCCGCCCCCCCCCCCCCCCCCCCCCCCCCCCCCCCCCCCGCGCCCGCGCCCCCCCCCCCCCCCCCCCCCCCCCAGCCAGACCCATGGGGTATTAGGCTGCTGCGTTAATCCATCCCGCTCATGGGCTTGTCGCATGCTCAAACAGGACTGATCAATCGGTAAAGTGTTGTTGGCTCGACGTTATGTTTCTCGAAACCCTTCGGTGTTGGCATGCGCATGCCCCGGCTGTCTGTTGTACTCACTGATTGAAGTAGTTTGAAGATCATATTACTTGGATGCGTCAGTATTGACCCTGTATCAAAAGCGATCGCGCCTCGAAGCGAGGCGCGATGGAGAAGCATAAGAGGGTGTGGCTTACATCGGAGGGAGCAAAACGCGGCGACCGCCGCCTCCTCGGCCAGTCATTGTGGCTTGAAAGATGGGGTGGATAAATGAGGGTCAGGGGTGGAAATTATTGGAGACCTGCGAGTGATTGCAAGCGGCTTGTCTCGATAATTGGAGGAACTCTGTATGAGAACCTAGGTGGGATGGAGGAACTCTGTATGAGAACCTAGGTGGGATGGAGGTTGTTCGTCGCGCGTCAAAATTTTAGTGGAGACGGGAAGAGAAAATGTTTGTCCGATACAAGCCACGACTTACGGACTTAGGTACCTACGGTACGGAACCTCATCACTCAGGCCATGACATTATCGTGAATTATAGGTGACAATAATCAATCAGGCTCCATGTTACACCTGTCAAGACCATGCCATCTCAGGCGGGAACTGTGGGAAGGTATATCCGTACAGAGTACAGACAGTCTAACGTAGGGCAACGAACCACGTCGATTCGCCATGCGACAAGCCGAAGAACGACGACTGTGGCTAGGATTTACGCCACACGGACTTCTGACGAGGGAATTTCAAGCATTCCAGAGTATTACCTAGGCTAGGTAGGTTGCAAAAGGTCAAGCTGGCCAGGCAAATTATAGTTGCGAAGGGGCAGATCATTAACCTTCAAGACGTCGAGTCACAAATGCAAACTGCCGACTGTCGTGGCGAGAGAGGGCGCTCACAGTGACACACACACCCCTGCCAAGAAGCCGATGCTCTTCTTGTGGTCACCTGATACCTATGCTTGGCAACAAGAATGGTGTAGTCTTGGACAGATTGGACGGCTTTGAACGGCTTGGACTCTTTCCCCGGAATATGCGATCGGGAAATGTGGGATCATGTGTCGAACGAGAACCTGACGAAGGGCTAATTCTCCCGAGAAGCTGGGGGAGCCGCGGGTACCTGGGACAACCAACTGGGTCCTTGACAAGGGAGCAACGGAAAGGTACGGGAAGCTCGAAGCCTTTTGAGCCCGTAGGCCACCAATTCCCTGGGACCGGACCGGACTGCAACTATGGAATCTGATAGACGCTCCGCGAAGGCCTAGTCCGGAATAAGCTGAGGGCTTGCTTGTGCCCGGTGATGCTGGCATTGGCGTTGCCCGATGAGTTTGGGCGTAATACCCTATCTGTCCATTGATAGGCCACTCTGTTGGCCAACGGTTGGGATTTCAATTTTGGTTGGCTGATTAGGTTTCTTTTCCTTCACAATGGCGTGAACTGCAATGCAAAGGTCCGAGTGGTGGCGATTCCATATGGGTGAGGGGTTAGCGAGAAAATTCCGCGACCGAAACCGCAACCCCACCTACCGAGAGAGGGAATTAGCTAACACCTAATAACCCCCTCCACAACATGACGTCCTGATTACTTGGCCCCTCAGCAAACATCTACTTGAGAGGATATTTTGAACTTGATTCTTCAACTTCTCTCAATCACTGTCAACTGTCGAAAAGCTGATTTTACAACCTCACACCACTACCCACACCCCCATTACCCACAATGACTGGCCTTCTGAAGGAGCTTAACCTTAAGCCTGGTGTTATCTATGGCGATGATGTCCTGAAGCTCTTCCAGTACGCCAAAGCCCATGGCTTTGCTCTTCCGGCTATCAACGTGACCTCTTCGTCTACTGCTGCTGCTGCCCTTGAGGCTGCGAGGAATGCGAAGTCGCCTATCATCATCCAGACTTCTCAGGGCGGAGCCGCCTACTTTGCTGGCAAGGGGATCAAGGATAGCGCTGAAAAGCGGGAGGCATCTGTTGCTGGCGCTATTGCTGCTGCGCACTACATTCGGTATGATCCTCTAATTGTCTGAAATCGCCTGTGTTCTCTTATCTAACTGCCCTTCAGCTCAGTCGCTCCGCACTACGGCATTCCCGTTGTGCTACATACCGACCATTGTGCGAAGAAGCTGCTTCCATGGCTCGACGGGTAAGTCACCTTCCAGAAGATGACTGATTAGACAATCTGACTGACATGTTTCTTTAGGATGCTCGATGAGTATGTAGTCCCACATCGGTCTCTAATAAAACATGATAGGCCCTAACAAATAGGCAGAGACGAGCGATTCTTCAAGGAGCACGGTACCCCACTATTCAGCAGCCACATGATTGATCTCTCGGAGGAATCTGTGGAGGAGAATATCGAGACTACGGCGAAATACCTCAAGCGCGCCGCTCCTATGAAGGTAAATCTTGCGACAATCACACGGGGTGCGGTCTAAGAGCAATTCCTTGCTAACTGCCGTCACAGCAATGGTTGGAGATGGAGATTGGCATCACCGGAGGAGAGGAAGACGTGCGTGCTTACCCCTGTCTATCTAACCTCGTCGTCCCCCGCTGACTGATAGGGCATTTAGGGAGTCAACAACGAGGACGTTGACAACAACTCCCTCTACACGTAAGTTATCCTTCTCCGAATTGCCCAACGTGACAATTTCTGACCAGAAACAGTCAGCCCGAGGATATCTGGGCCATCTACGAGAGGCTCAGCAAGGAGAGCCCCTACTTCAGCATCGCCGCTGGATTCGGAAGTATGTCGCCCCAAAGCAAAGGAGTGTTACGCAATGTGTCGACTAACGTGTATCAACAGATGTCCACGGCGTCTACAAGCCGGGTAGGCCACCTTTAATTTCCCCTGTGGTTGTTAGCCATGACTCCTAATCCGTCGTCTTCTTAGGCAACGTCAAGCTTCACCCCGAGCTTCTCGGGAAGCACCAGGCCTTTGTCCGCGAGAAACTCGGATCCAAGGATGATAAACCTGTCTTCTTTGTCTTCCATGGTGGCTCTGGCTCTTCGGTTGACGAGTTCCGCACTGCCATCTCCTTTGGCGTTATCAAGGTCAACCTTGACACGGATCTCCAATGGGCATACACTGTTGGAATCCGAGACTACATGACTGCGTAGGTCCCTCTTGCGACTTTTGGTTGGTGGCCATGTGCTGACTGTTGGGCGACAGGAACATCGACTACCTCAAGACCCAAGTTGGAAACCCCGAGGGCGCCGACAAGCCCAACAAGAAGAAGTACGACCCTCGCGTCTGGGTCAGGTAAGTCTCCTTAATTCCAATACGCAGACCCCTTATCTCCCGCTGACACGTTCCAAAGGAAAGGAGAGGAGACCATGAGGGATCGCGTGGCCGTCGCCTTGGAGGATTTCAATGCGGCTGGTTCCCTGTAAGGGATCAGAAATATGGGCTTGAGATAGACATCCCATCACAAAAGACCCCAATATATGTCCTGAACTTGCCCTTCCTCGTGCCCTTCCTCGTAATTTTTGTGCGTTGTGACATGATACGACAGGAGGGCGAACCAATGAGCTAGGCCCCGAATTCGAGCCGGTGTCAGCTGTAATACGGCTGCCATTCACTCGCTACACCTCAGGGTCCGACCCACTTGACATCATCCTCGGGAAATTTTGATTACCAACAACCCACCAGGAACCAACCGTCGTCAACGTTGCCATTGCCATTGCTGCTGGCGAGATCCCCCAAACCCATAATTTCCTGCGCAGGGCACATCGACACAAGCCATGACGCCGATCCGCACATGCACGAACGCGCCTGCCACGGCCCAGCTCTTCGTCCAGCTCAGCCTCCGCCGGCGCTGCTGTAGCGCCCCGGCGATGATCCCGACGCAGCTCCCGATCCTCGGGTACCTCCTCCTCCCGGCCGCAACCGCAGCACGTCGGGCCCGTCACGCCGGCGCATCCGCGTCCCGCGCCACCGCCGCTGCCGCCGCCGCTGTATCTCTCAGGAATATCCAGTTCGGCGGCGGCGACAGGTGGCGGGGACGTGCGGCAAGGCGGATAATCGCGGCACAGCGGCCACAGCAGCAGCATCTGCGGCGAGGGTTCAGCACCACAGTACCGCGGCGGGCGGGGACGGAAGCTATATACAACCCGCAGAACGACGAGGACGGGAAGGAGATGGTGCTAGAGATCACCCCTCGGGCGGCAAAGGTACGGACAAATAATCATCCCCTCCCCCCCCTTTGGCCCAAGCAAGTCGGCCAAGGAAAAGAACGAAAAAAGCTAACCTCGGTTTGGGCCAGCGCCTCTCCGACATCATGGGTCGTGACTCGAATCCCTACCTCGCGCTGCGGATCCAGGTCGAGAGCGGCGGCTGCCACGGCTTCCAGTACCTGATGAGCCTGGTGACACTGCCGCCGGAGCTACCCTCCGCCCCCCCTTCCTCCTCCTCGGACACAGCCGCGGCGGAGGAGGAGGACGACTCTGACGGGGCGGCCATCCGGGAAGACGATACTATATTCGCCTACCTTGCCGGGGACGACGCCGAGGGGGAGAAGAAGAAGGCCCTGGAGGCTCCCAAGATCATACTGGACGGGCCGTCGCTGGACCTGCTGAAGGGGAGCAAGGTTGACTTCACCATGGAGCTGATCGGGTCGCAGTTCAAGATTGTGGATAATCCCCTGGCGACGAGCAGCTGTGGTTGCGGGACGAGCTTTGATATCAAGATGTAGTGGTCGCAAGGAGAACCGCTTTTGGTTTATGAGAGGCTATTATTATATACTGGGACAACTGTAGAAGCAGAAGAGGGCCTCGAGGTTATTAGAAGACAGGATAGAAACATCATAATGCATGGACCTGGCGTTGATTCTAGTGTCGCGATGGTATGTATGTGTCGCAAATTTGCTGTAACAGACTAGGTCACATTTGACAATAGGCAGGTGAAGAAGAAGATCCGTTTCAATTCATTCCCTTCAAAGCCACCCTAGCTTTTTCATAGAACGCCGAGCATCCATGCAACCGCAATGACCGAGACGACAAACAACCCATTCCGTTTCCCCTTTTTTTCCCGACTTAGTTCATCTGTCTGATCAAGGCGTTGATGTTGTCCTCCCGGTTACCCAGGTCACCACCCTCGATGAAGTGCTTGAATTTCCTCTCCCGGAAGCCACCGTTGGGGTTGCTGAGCTTGAAGGGCCAGAGGAAGTTGGAGGCCTGCTTGAAGTTGGGGCCGACGGTGTAGATCTCGTGGATGAGATCCTCCATGCACACAATGCCGTACTTGCCAAGGTTCTCCTCGATGATGGAGTTGTCGGTCAGGGCAATGCGCTGCTTGTTGACCTTGCCGTAGCCACGCTTGTAGACCAGCTCCTTGACGCTCTTCAGGTTGGGGTAACCGTAGGCAACCCACGGCTCGACGACCTTGATCATCTCGGCCGTGGCCTTGGTGATGCGGACGAAGACACCGTTGTTGATCTGGAGCAGACGGAGGAGCTGCAGGATCTTGCGGGGCTTGGGGGCAATCTTGTTGATACTGTGGAACCATGTCAGCAATAAGCTCGGCCGAGCAGTCCGGGTTGTAGCACTTACCCCTTGATACGGATGAGGAAGATGAGCTTGGCCTCGGGAGGAATGTAGAACGAGCCCTCCTGCTTGGCAACACGGGCGAGCCTGATCTTCTCACGCTCGGTATCGCGGTACTCCTTCACATACTTCTCGGCGCGCTTGAAAATGACAGTGCGCTTCTCCTTGTTGGCCTGGCTAAGGAGTTAGCACATGTTGACAGCCGATGAGCCAAAATAAAGTGTTTGTTCAAATCCGATCAGACCCGAAAGATGGTATAAGTTAAGCAACAGCATTGACATGGTCTAGTCGCTAGCATTGGTATGCATCATATCGCCCCCTAGATTACGCGAGAGAAATATTGGTACTGACCTGCTTCTTCTTCTGGATCTCGGCCGACTTCTCAGCGCGAGCCTTCTCCTGGCTCTTCCGCTTCTTCAGGAGAGTCTCGGGGACGAGAATCTGGTCCTGAGTCGGGACAGTACTACAAGCATCTCAGATTAGTACGTAGTCCAGCATACCGCGGTATGGGTAGAGCGCCGGTGGAGAATTGCTGCTCAAGTGCGGCATTCTGCGATGGCTAACTCGAACTGAAGAATTTGATCGGTGAGGATTCTGGTCAACCAATGGCTAGGATTGGCACGTCTCAGGTTCCCTCATCCGACAACACCCCGGACATAAGTCCAAGAGAAGATGCTCGGGTCGGTAACGAGCTCCAAGACGTGAGTCCTAGAACTCGAGGCCGGCTGACGAGACAATGTATTTAAGAGAGAAGGGCCAGGCCCTTCAACTCCAACACCCCTCGCCACATCTCTCAAGAAGCAGAGTGCCCGGAGGCACCTACAAAATGAGGGAGAGGCGCGGGAAAGATCGAGCTGGCTGCATTGTCCTGACGGACAAGCTGTCCAGCGAGAGGACCACGACAATCTGCGAAAGCTAGGGCACACGAGTGCAATTATCCACCGTCGGCTCTGGTTCAAGGGAGTAGAACTGGAAAAGCATACGTGGAAGAGGCCTGGGGCGCCATTTCGAATGAATGCTGTCGTCGACGGAAAGGTGGGCGGCGGGCTTTGTTGAGGTGCTTGAAATCCGAGGAGAAAGTGGGCGTGAGAATTTCTGCTTTAAAGATTTCGGGGGTGGTTCGAAATTTCGGGAGGCTCGCTTAGGTACGAAGGTACATCTTGGATTAGGGCTCAGATTGTGCCCTTGCTTACCGCTTCTTTCGATAAACCAATTTTTTGAACCGACACCTTCAATTCAATCACGTGCCCTGTCTCGTCTCGCGAGAGGAACGGTTGGCTTGCACATTGCCTCATCACCATGTCCTTCGCATCGATACATGATACTTTGGCACACTACAGCAGTAGATTATCTGCATGAAATACTAAATGAAGTTCCCGCCCTCGGAACTTGAGTCATCATTACTTGGACCACTCTTTCCGAGCTTCATTGTGATAATGGAATGGGAGATCCAGATGCAATAGGTGGCCAACCCCCAGACTAATACACGCACTGGAGAGATGAGAGTGAACCATCAAGCCAAGGAAACATGTCACTTCATACGAGATCAGCGAATGGAAAATCAGGCAAGACCATTCTCTAAAGCCTCTTAACTACTCTTAATAATGCCTCTCACGAGACAGTAATAGTCGTAAAGCCACCCAGACCCTTCCTTATTTTCCACATTTAAAGCCAATCCCAGTGCAATAACGAAAGGAGGACCGTATTACGCTCCAGTGCCGAGTTCAGCCTCGGACAGCGGCACCCAGGGCACCCCCAGTGAACTGCGTCCCACCAGCCTGCCTTTGAGTGTGTCCGCCTCTCGGGCCACCACCACCTCTGCCTCCCCGCTGTCCACCCCTCTGCCCACCGCGACCTCCTCTTCCGCCCTGCCTTTCGAAGGCGTTTGACGAGCCCTGTGTGCGGTGCTCTAGCGTGCGCTCGTTCGTCTCGATCAGAGAGCTGGCCTTGTCAGAGAGTGTCAATGCCAGGCTCTGGAGGCGGCTGAGTTCAACGCCCTTCCGGAAGATGACCGTCTCCGTCACCTGGTCAAGCGCCGCTGCAAGTTCCTCGTGGCTGATCATCTTGCTGACCACGGCGGAAACCTTGCGCGTCTCGAGCTCGAACATGGTGCTCAGGGCCTCGACAGCGAGTGTGTCGTAGAAGGGAGCGTATGTGAATAGGTACGTCCGCAGGCCCTCCTCTTGGATCTGCTTGGCGAGCAGGGTCTTGATGTCTTCCGTGTTGGGCATGAGTTCCCAGATCTTGATGCTGTGGATGAAGTTGGTCGCCTTCTTCCACTCGCCAGCCGCGAGAGCCTTCGAGGCTTGCATGACGTGATCACGAGTGTTCTCAGGGGGGCCAGTGAAGATCTGCCTCTCATGGTACTCTAGCATACGGCGGTAGGTTTTGCTGATGACTCGCTTCTTGACATCAGGCGATGAGCCAGTCTGGGCAAGGAGCGGGATCTCGAGGAGCATGCTGCATGTGAGGTAGACACACTCAAGCAGTTCCAAGTTGATGTGCATGTGGAAGGGCAATTGCCGTTGCTTCTCCAACCGTTCCTGTTCGGGCGAGACTTGGCTATACCTCTGCATCATCACTCCTTGAGCCAGCAGCTCCTTCTGACGGCCACTGCCACAGATCTCCTGCAAGGTGTTCTGGGCGTCGTAGATGAGCCCTTTCCGGAAAGCGCAGAGCCCAACCTGGACCAACGTGCGATTGTAGAGGATCTGGGTCAGGACATCAAAGCTGTTGATAGTCTCCTGCAAATGCGACATGAGCATCATATCTCGCGCCTTGTAGTAGTCGTCATGCAGAGCCAAGAAGTAAATCTGGCAAAGCATCGCACGGGCACGGATGATGCCTTCGCTATTCGCGAAGAGGTAGGTGCAGAGGACGTTGACAAGTTGACTGGCATCTTTGGATTTGTCGCGAGGGGTGATAGATGACTCAACATCAGCAGGGACAGACTTCCAGCAGTTTTCTTCCAGGATGTTGATCACTTGGGCGGGCTAGAGACAGCGTTAGAAGACCGAAGCAATGGCAAGCGCCTGCATAGGAGGGTAGCGTACCTTGAAGTAAACGTGCTCTAGTCGCCGCGCGATAATGCGATTCACGCTGTCCTGCGGGATGTCCAATGCAGGGTCCTTCCGAAGCATCTCGTAGTAAAGGAGGCCTCGGAAGATAATGTTGTACAGCGATCCCTCATCCGACAGCCGCTCGATGTACTCGGAGGTATGGGGATCAATGTTCTGGAGTGATCGGATGAGTTCGTCGTCAAGACGCTCCACGTACGAAACGATGCTGCCGGCAATCTTGATGTATTTCTCCCCGTTTTCCAGGGTGGGGGGCTTTTCGTCGTCCTCCCACTCCTCGGCATTCTCGAGGACAATGTATTCCTTGTTGTTCTCCAATACCGTGATGAGTTGATAGAGCTCCTTTTCGGCCGCTTTCCAGTGTTCCAATGGCATCGAGGTTGCAGTACCAGAGCCAAGATCGAACCGTGCGGAGACGAGGGTAAGGAGGACTCGGATTTGCTGGTATGGCGTGACGGCAACGTCGTTCAGCTTCTCCATGATCTTGATCTGTTCGAGGCGGTCCGTGTTCTTCTTTCCTCGGGACTCCAGAATGCTCCTGAGGTGCTTGAAGATGCTTTCGGGGGTGAACAGCAGCGTTCGACCACCCCGACCGACAGTTGCAAACCCTTCGTCATCCTCCTCTGCAGCCTCGCCAAAGTCGGCCGCCTGGAAGCGAACCTTGCTAGGTTTCGGTGCGGGTTCCTCTTCCTCATCAGACTCCATGAAGGAATCCCTATCCTCCCTGAAGGAATCAATCTGTTTCTGATACTCCTTGTTGTTCTTCTTGATGCGTTGCTTGACTGCGTTCAACCCGCGAGCCTGGATCGCGTTCATTTTCTTGGGAGTGACCTTCTGCTTGGCTAGAGTCTCGTTCAAAAAGTCTTCGAGTTCGGCGATGGCCTTAATGTAGATCTTGGGCGCACTGCTGCTGTCTGGCGCGAGTTTCGCAGCCTGGCGGTTTAACTTGTCAAACTCTGCATATCCTGTTAGCATGATCCTGATCCCAAGGAAGATAACGCAGTCAGAGGGACGTACCAGTCGAGATATGGCCCCAATCGCCGTTCTTCTGCCCGTTGGCGATAGCAGTGATGGTGGCATCAAGCTCTTCGTACCGCTTGTCCTTGGCGCTCTTGACTTTGACCGTAGTCTCGACATCGCTCTCCTCGCTCTCCGACGAAACATCGACGAAGAATCGGGAAGCGCCCTTCTTCTGGTCGTCGTCGTCGTCGCTAGACTCATCGCTAGACTCATCTTCCTCCTCACCTTCCTGGTCGGATGCCTCTCCCTCGGCCTGCTTCTCTGCTTCCTCCTCCTCAGAGTACAGCTCCTCCTCGTCGGAGCTGCTCTCAGAGGAGCTATCGTCGCCGGCGCGGAAAAATCGAGACATATTCGCGCTCAGTGGATTCTGTGTTGGGCCAGATATTGATTCGATGCAGTGAAAAGACTGCCGAAGTCGATGTGCCGAAGGGCAAGCTTTGGTCGGCGAACTGAATGACTTCGGAGGGGTCGAAATCCTCAAGTTTAAAATTTGGTGAATTTTGGTGGGGAATCGGGGGCTTGGTAGCGGGTAGCGGGTGGCGGAAGAACAACCCAAACACAGTGAGTAGCCCGCGGCAGCTGGCAACAGATGACAGACACTTGAGTTTTTGACAACCTAGGCAAATTCGTGACGCCTCACTCTCGCGACCCTGTTGAATCTCACACTCGGTAGGTAGGTATCATAAGCCAACTCTAAGTAGAAAAGATGGAATCTGGACAGTGCCGAGGATCAAGATACTGTAATGCTAAATAAGATCTACCCTTTTTCCCTTTGTCCAGAGTAATCTGTACAGGTTTGGCTGCAGGGACGATTTAGTCACGTGATGATAACCGCCACCTTGAGCGTTAGCGTCGATTTGTCGCGTCTTGTCCTATGTGGAAAAAATGCTGGTGAAGCCGTCACGCAAGCTTCAGGTATCGCAAGCCACATCCATCAATCGAAAGGTCATCGCTATGAGGTGTTGCGAGACCGGCGATTATCTATACCCATCAACGTAATACGAACGATACACGGATAAACGCAATCCCCCTTTCTTTTTCCTGATTCCGCGGCCTCGCGCCAGAGCAACCAGGTGTCCGTGGTGGACGGCGCCTCTTCTGTGAAGCCCATCGTCGTCGACTCAGCATGTCTTCGTTTCCACCTCCCCCGCCGCCGGGCTGGGGACCACCTCCTCCTCCACCTCCGCCTCCCGGGTCTCAATCCGCTCTGCCTCCCCCCCCTTCGGTCCCAGCGCCTCCTCCGCCGGGATATAGGCCCCCTACCGACCCCCAGATTGCCAAGTTCGCCCAGAAGAAGACGGAATGGCTTCGCTCGCAGCGGAATCGATTTGGGGAGAAGCGCAAGGGCGGGTTTGTCGAGACGCAAAAGGCAGATATGCCGCCGGAGCATCTCCGCAAGATCGTCAAGGACATTGGCGACGTTTCCCAGAAAAAGTACACGAACGACAAGCGCAGCTACCTGGGAGCCCTGAAGTTTATGCCGCACGCCGTCATGAAGCTCCTGGAGAATATGCCCATGCCGTGGGAGGCAGCAAGAGAAGTCAAGGTGCTCTACCACGTGAACGGATGCTTGACACTGGTCAACGAGATCCCTCGCGTCGTAGAGCCCGTCTTCTACGCGCAGTGGGCCACAATGTGGACCATCATGCGTAAGGAAAAGAGCGACCGGCGATTGTTCAAGCGTATGAGATTCCCTCCGTTTGACGACGAGGAGCCGCCTCTTTCCTGGTCCGAAAACATCGAGGATGTTGAGCCTCTGGAGCCCATTCAGATGGAGCTTGATGAGGATGAAGATGCGGCCGTTTTCGAGTGGTTCTACGACCACCGACCCCTTGTCGACACGAGCCATGTCAACGGCCCGAGCTACAAGAGGTGGAATATGTCTCTACCGCAGATGGCCGCGCTCTACCGGTTGAGCCGTCCCCTCATTTCCGAGGTAGTCGACCAAAACTACTTCTACCTATTCGACTTGAAGAGTTTCCTCACCGCCAAGGCGCTGAACGTCGCTCTGCCGGGCGGCCCCCGCTTCGAACCTCTATACAAGGACATCGACCCCAACGATGAAGATTTCGGCGAGTTCAATGCCATCGACCGTATTATCTTCCGGAATCCAATCCGCACGGAATGCAGGGTCGCGTACCCTTACCTGTACAACTCCCTGCCCAGAAGTGTGCAGCTGTCGTGGCATTCGTACCCTCAGATTGCCTATGTCCGGACTGAGGACCCCAACCTCCCTGCCTTCCACTTCGACCCGAGCATCAACCCCATTTCGTCTCGAGCCGTCGCACCTAAAATCGCCACCATCAGCCACGAGGACGAGCTCTTCGGCAAAGATAGCAATGAGGAGCCAGAGGACGAGGCATTTGAACTGCCGGCTGCAGTCGAGCCTTTCCTCGCCGATGAAGAACTAGCCACCGAGGACACGGCGTCTGCTATCGAGCTTTGGTGGGCCCCTTTCCCATTCGACCGCCGGTCGGGAGCCATGGTTCGGGCTCAAGATGTCCCTCTTGTGAAGCAGTGGTATCTTGAGCACTGCCCACCGAAGCAGGCGGTCAAGGTCCGAGTATCCTACCAGAAACTGCTCAAGACCTACGTCTTGAACGAACTTCATAAGAAGAAGCCGAAGGCTCTCCAGAGACAAAACCTACTCAGCACACTGAAGCAGACCAAGTTCTTCCAGCAGACCACCATCGACTGGGTTGAAGCAGGTCTGCAAGTTTGCCGGCAGGGTTTCAACATGCTCAACCTCCTGATCCACCGCAAGAACTTGACATATCTCCACCTCGACTACAACTTCAACCTGAAGCCTGTTAAGACTCTCACGACGAAGGAGCGAAAGAAGTCACGATTCGGGAATGCTTTCCATCTCATGCGGGAGATCTTGCGGATGACGAAGCTCATCGTTGATGCCCAGGTCCAATACAGGCTGGGCAACATCGACGCCTTCCAGCTTGCCGACGGTATCTTGTACGCGTTTAACCATGTCGGCCAGCTCACCGGCATGTACCGATACAAGTACAAGCTGATGCATCAAATTCGGTCGTGCAAGGACCTCAAGCATCTGATCTACTACCGTTTCAATGCTGGCCCTGTCGGCAAAGGACCCGGGTGTGGCTTCTGGGCACCTGCCTGGAGAGTCTGGCTTTTCTTCATGCGAGGCATCATTCCCCTCCTGGAGCGCTGGCTCGGCAATCTGCTCTCGCGGCAGTTCGAAGGCCGCCACAGCAAAGGAGTTGCGAAGACAGTCACCAAGCAGCGAGTCGAGTCGCATTTCGACCTCGAGCTGCGTGCGTCGGTTATGGCCGACCTGATGGACATGATGCCGGAAGGTATCAAACAGAACAAGGTCAACACCGTTCTTCAGCACCTGTCCGAGGCGTGGAGATGCTGGAAGAGCAATATCCCCTGGAAGGTCCCCGGCCTACCTGCCGCTATCGAGAATATCATTCTGCGATACGTCAAGTCCAAGGCAGACTGGTGGATCTCGGTCGCTCACTACAACCGAGAGCGTATTCGAAGGGGAGCGACAGTCGACAAGACAGTGGCCAAGAAGAATGTCGGACGACTGACGCGCCTATGGCTGAAGGCCGAACAGGAGAGACAGCACAACCATATGAAAGACGGACCGTACGTCTCGTCGGAGGAGGCCGTGGCCATCTATACCACCACGGTTCATTGGTTGGAGTCGAGGAAGTTCTCGCCCATCCCATTCCCCAGCGTATCCTACAAGCACGACACCAAGATCCTCATCCTTGCTTTGGAGCGGTTGCGCGAGTCGTATTCCACCAAGGCCAGGTTAAATCAGAGCCAGCGAGAAGAGTTGGCCCTCATCGAGCAAGCCTATGACAGCCCTGGAACCACATTGGAGCGGATCAAGCGCTTCCTCCTGACCCAGCGAGCCTTCAAGGAGGTCGGCATCGACATGAACGACAACTACAGCACGATCAACCCCGTCTACGACATCGAGCCCATTGAGAAGATCAGCGACGCTTATCTCGATCAGTATCTGTGGTACCAGGCCGACCAGCGCCATCTCTTCCCCGCCTGGATCAAGCCATCAGATTCCGAAGTGCCGCCGCTCCTGGTTTACAAGTGGGCCCAGGGCATCAACAACCTCGACAGGGTCTGGGAGACGGCAAACGGCGAGTGCAACGTCATGATCGAGACCCAGCTATCGAAGGTCTACGAGAAGATCGAGCTGACTCTGCTCAACTCCCTGCTGAGACTGATCATGGATCACAATCTCGCTGACTACATCACTGCCAAGAACAACGTCACGCTTACCTACAAGGACATGAGCCACGTCAACAGCTACGGCATGATTCGCGGCCTGCAGTTCTCAGCCTTCGTGTTCCAGTACTATGGCCTCATCTTGGACCTCCTCCTTCTTGGGCCCCAGCGTGCCAGCGAGATTGCCGGTCCTCCTCAGAGCCCGAACGACTTCCTCCAGTTCCGAGACCGGGAGACAGAGACAAAGCACCCGATCCGGCTTTACACCAGATATATCGACAGAATCTGGGTCTTCCTGAGGTTCACCGCCGACGAGTCCCGCGATCTCATCCAGCGCTTCCTCACGGAACAGCCCGATCCCAACTTTGAGAACGTCATCGGATACAAGAGCAAGAAGTGCTGGCCGAGGGATTCACGCATGCGTCTCATGAGACACGATGTCAACCTTGGCAGAGCTGTATTCTGGGACTTGAAGAATCGCCTGCCCAGGTCCGTCACCACCGTCGAGTGGGACGACACATTTGCGAGTGTCTACAGCAGGGACAACCCGAATCTTCTCTTCGCCATGTGCGGCTTTGAAGTCCGCATACTTCCCAAGATCCGGAACGCTAACGACGAGTTCCCGGTCAAGGATAGCGTGTGGTCGTTGGTGGACAACACTAGCAAGGAACGAACTGCGCACGCCTTCCTGCAGGTGACGGAGGAGGATATCCAGAAGTTCAACAACCGTATCCGCCAGATCCTCATGTCCTCCGGGTCGACGACCTTCACCAAGATCGCCAACAAGTGGAACACGGCCCTGATCTCTCTATTCACTTATTACCGTGAGGCTGCCGTGTCCACCGTCAACCTCCTAGACACCATCGTCAAATGCGAGACCAAGATCCAGACCCGTGTCAAGATTGGTCTGAACTCCAAGATGCCCTCACGTTTCCCGCCGGCCGTGTTCTACACGCCCAAGGAACTTGGCGGTCTGGGCATGATCTCTGGCTCTCACATCTTGATCCCGACCAGCGACAAGCGTTGGTCGCAGCAGACGGATGTCGGAGTCACTCACTACCGCGCGGGCATGTCTCATGACGAGGACACGCTGATCCCGAACATCTTCCGTTACATCATCCCATGGGAGGCCGAGTTCATCGACTCGCAGAGAGTCTGGACAGAGTATTCCCAGAAGCGGTTGGAGGCGAATCAGCAGAATCGGAGGCTTACCTTGGAGGACCTCGAGGACAGCTGGGATCGCGGGTTGCCACGCATCAACACGCTGTTCCAGAAAGACCGAAGCACTCTGAGCTTCGACAAGGGTTTCCGTGCCCGGGCCGAGTTCAAGATCTATCAACTGATGAAGAGCAATCCGTTCTGGTGGACGAGCCAGCGCCACGACGGCAAGCTCTGGAACCTGAATGCCTATCGGACGGACGTCATCCAGGCGCTGGGCGGTGTTGAGACTATTCTCGAGCACACTCTGTTCAAGGCGACTGGCTTCCCGTCCTGGGAGGGTCTCTTCTGGGAGAAGGCGTGCCTTGCCAAGGGAACACAGCTGCTGCGGCACGATGGTACTAAGATTGCCGTCGAGGATGTCAAAGAAGGAGATCTACTCCTCGGGCCTGACGGTGGGCCTCGTCGCGCTTTCAACATCGTCAGTGGTCAAGATCGTCTCTATCGAATCGAGATTGGCGCAGGCAAGGAAGATCTCGTAGTCACGCCAAACCATATTCTGGTTCTTCACCAGCTGAAGAAGGGCTTCGAGGACCGGCTAGGCGATCAAGAGGATCTGTCCGAAGATTTGGCAGCGGAGCGCTATGATACTGTGCTCATGACCGCCGACGAATTCGCTGCCGTTGATGCCAAGGAAAGGGGACGTTACCGAGCGTTCCAGCGCAACCCCGATCTTGTTGCTCAAGTTCAAAGCTTCCTCGTCAAAGATATCCGTCTCGAATCCGAGGCGACAGAGTGGGCCGGCTTCCGAGTTGATCAAGACCAACTCTACCTGCGACATGACTATCTTGTGCTGCACAACAGTGGTTTCGAGGAGTCGATGAAGTTCAAGAAGTTGACAAACGCCCAGCGATCCGGTCTGAACCAGATTCCAAACCGTCGCTTCACGCTCTGGTGGTCGCCCACCATCAACCGAGCCAACGTCTACGTCGGTTTCCAAGTCCAGCTGGACCTCACGGGTATCTTCTTGCACGGCAAGATCCCAACTCTCAAGATCTCCTTGATCCAGATCTTCCGAGCCCATCTGTGGCAGAAGATCCACGAGTCGGTGGTAATGGATCTGTGCCAGGTCTTCGATCAAGAACTGGAAGCCCTCGGTATCGAGGCGGTGCAAAAGGAGACCATCCATCCCAGAAAGTCGTACAAGATGAACAGCTCCTGTGCGGACATCCAGCTGTTTGCCAGCCAGAAGTGGAATGTCACCCGGCCATCTCTCCTCTTCGACACCAAGGACGTCATCGAATCGACAACGACCAACAAGTTCTGGATCGATGTCCAGCTGCGGTATGGAGACTACGATTCGCACGACATCGAGAGATACGTGCGGGCGAAGTATCTCGACTACACCACCGACAGCATGAGTCTGTACCCGTCAGCCACAGGTCTCATGATCGGCATTGATCTCGCGTACAACCTCTACTCTGCCTACGGTCAGTACTTCCCAGGCCTGAAGATGCTCGTTCAGCAGGCCATGGCGAAGGTCATGAAAGCCAACCCCGCGCTGTACGTCCTTCGTGAGCGTATCCGCAAGGGCCTGCAGCTCTATGCATCCGAGAGCAACCAGGAGTTCCTGAACTCTCAGAACTATTCGGAGCTCTTCAGCAACCAGACCCAGCTCTTCATCGACGACACCAACGTCTACCGGGTCACCATCCACAAGACCTTCGAAGGCAATCTGACGACGAAGCCCATCAACGGAGCCATTTTCATCTTCAATCCTAGGACCGGTCAACTATTCCTGAAGATCATTCACACCAGCGTCTGGGCCGGACAGAAGCGTCTGGGTCAGCTTGCAAAATGGAAGACAGCTGAAGAAGTCGCGGCCCTGATCAGGTCTCTGCCCGTCGAGGAGCAGCCCAAGCAGCTCATCGTGACTCGCAAGGGCTTGCTGGATCCCTTGGAGGTGAACCTGCTCGATTTCCCCAACATTTCCATCCGCGCCTCGGAACTGCAGCTTCCCTTCCAGGCTGCCATGAAAGTGGAAAAGCTCGGCGATATGATCCTTCGAGCGACGGAGCCGCAGATGGTTCTCTTCAACCTGTACGACGAGTGGTTGAAGAGCATCTCCTCCTACACCGCCTTCTCTCGCCTGATCCTGATCCTCAGAGCCTTGCACGTCAACCAGGACAAGACAAAACTTATCCTGCGTCCAGACAAGTCAGTCATCACGCAGGATCACCACATCTGGCCGTCTCTCTCGGACGAGGACTGGATCAAGGTTGAGACGCAACTCCGAGATCTCATCCTCAACGACTACGGGAAAAAGAACAACGTCAACGTGTCGAGCTTGACCAGTAGCGAAGTCCGCGACATCATCCTGGGTATGGAGATTTCGGCGCCGTCCATGCAGAGGCAACAGGCGGCGGAGATCGAGAAGCAGCAGCAAGAACAGCAGCAGCTCACGGCTGTCACCACCAAGACGCAGAACGTGCACGGCGAGGAGATCATCGTCACGACGACGTCGCAGTTTGAGCAACAGACCTTCGCGTCCAAGACGGAGTGGCGCACCCGGGCGATCGCGACGTCGAACCTGCGGACGAGGTCCAACAACATCTACGTCTCGCCCGTGGACAGCGACCTGGATGACGTTACGTACGTGATGCCGAACAACATCCTCAAGCGGTTCATCACCATCGCCGACCTCCGGGTCCAGGTGGCCGGGTATCTCTACGGGTCGTCGCCTCCGGACAACGACCAGGTCAAGGAGATCAGGTGCATCGTCATGGTGCCCCAGATCGGGGGTCTCCGCAGCGTGCAGCTCCCTCACCAGCTTCCGCAGCATGAATACCTCAAGGACATGGAGCCGCTGGGCGTGATCCACACCATGTCTGGCAACGAGCTCCCGTACATGTCGGCCATGGACGTCACGAGCCATGCCAGGCTCCTCGATGCCCATCCCGGGTGGGACAAGCGAAACACCCTCACCGTCACCGTCTCATTCACTCCGGGCAGCGTCTCGCTGTCCGCCTGGGCGCTCACACCGCAGGGCTACAAGTGGGGCGCGGAGAACAAGGACCTGGGCAGCGACCAGCCGCAGGGCTTCACGACGAGCATGGGCGAGAAGCGCAAGCTGCTCCTGAGCCCGCGGTACAAGGGCTTCTTCCTGGTGCCGGACACGGGCAACTGGAACTACAGCTTCATGGGCAGCGCGTTTGGCGGCCTGGAGAAGAAGCCGGTCCACGTCAAGCTCGACACGCCCATGCCCTTCTACAGCGGCCAGCATCGGCCGGTCCACTTTGTCAACTTTGCCGAGCTGGAAGACATATGGGTGGACAGGGAGGATACCTTTGCATAGACGAACGCACATGGAAGGAATTGCAGGAGGGCGTCCAGGGCAGGGAAGGGAGAAATGTGTGTTTGAAGCACGAGCCCATATTGGGCCGGCAAAAAACATTGGAAAGAAACATCGATGGGGCTCTTTCCGCGGAACAATGCGATCCAGGGGTGGGAGAGGGACGGTTGTCATCGCGTGGCAGTCGCGTGGGCAAGGGGCAGAGGAAAGGGGGGGCGGGGGGGGGGGGGGTTGTGGGGTGCCGGTCCAGACTGCTTGATCTGCTCCCCAAGCTTAACTCAGAAATTGCTTCGCTGGCTTGACACAGAGTAGTCGTTACTGTTTTTGGCTGCCATGTGCGATTTGCGATTTGCGCTTGGCTCTGGGCGTTCCGCAGATGAGGCCGGGCCGATATGGTGTACCTTTTAGCAAAAAGTGCCGAGTGTAACAATAGTGCAAAGGATGAGGGTCATTCGGGTCAGACAGGTGACGTCTTTCTGTTTCTTAGTAGGCCAAATAAGTGTTTAATCCCATGTGTCATCGAACGAGTCCAGGCAGCCTAGCTGTGTTTGTAATCAGTTGCGATGCTGGATGACGCTTCCAGGTTTGCACGACATCGGCCAACTCGGGATGAAGTCGATCAAGGACTGTAATCATGCACTACGGTAGGTCAAATCTATTTACTTTTCTTAGAGAAGCTCTCCCATACCCTACGCCTCACACTATTCAACGTTTGTTCCCACACTGCGAAGCGAGATCGCAAGAATCCCCCTATTTGGCCGCCATGCAAGCGCGGGCGGGCGTTTGGAAACTTGCATGCAGCCTGTGCGGGACGAGAGAGATCACACACGGGACCACCAGCGAGGTGGAACCAGAGCCAAGGGAGAGAGGGGATTGCATTTGATCGGAGGATTTCTTGCGGGATACCATCGAACCGAGGTGTTTGCAGTCCATGGGGATTAGACAAGATGGGACGACGGTAGTGCTAAGGGAGGAGCGAGTAATAAGATGAATCAGCGGTTGGTGACGATGATCGTCTGAAATTGCGCTCAATGCATTCATGCACTAGGTGCCAAAGAGCTGTCAGCCTTGTGTAAGCCGAAGGAGATCTCGTCGTAGTAAAGGGTGTTCGCATCCAAAAAGGAGAGAAAGATAGGGGTTGGGACTTGGTCAGGCAAGGATGGATTAGAGCACCGCTGGAAACTATCCTATGCGTCTTAAACAGAGAATCAACGGAGGCCAATGAGAGTTGGAGGCTTGGGCAGGGCAATTGGGGCAGGACAAGTTGTGGCTGCCGGCCTGGGCTCGTGTCCGAGTTGTCGGGAGGTGGCTTATTCGAACTTTTCTGCAAGGGCGGGCGGCGATCATGGAGTCGTGCAACCCTTTTAGCAGCCCAGGACGGCGATCAAATTTGGACGAAGGAGACTCAGACAAGCTTCCGAACAGTTGTAGGACGCTGTCAGACCATCGGATCCGACCGGCGACTTGGGAAAGTCTGACAGATGGGGGACCCCAAGGGTTGTTGATAACATACTAAGTACAGTATCCAACGGTTCGGCCCAAGACATCGCCGGGACGTGTGTTAGGGCTGACACACACAATCCGAGGCGAAAATTAAATGTGACAATTGTTAATTATGGTTGGAGTCAAGATCTTGAGCGAGCTTACTTCATTGGGGCATTCCATCGCAAGGGGCCCTGAGCTCAAACGCTGATCAGGAGTCTCGGGAGATGGGCCGAATTCGAAAGCGTTGCATCACCAACCTAATAAGCAACGCCGCACGCCGCACGCCGCACGCCTTACCGCACGCCCCCCCAAATTGTGGCCCAGTTTCTCAGGCTGGAGAGGGGGGAAACAACGTGTCGATGATTTTGTTAACCCGCCCATTATGCATACGGGTAGGTAGGGAAGATAGGGATGGGGACCTGGAAGGGACAACAGTTGGGGCCGAACTGCAGATGATGGTCAAAGTGACTTCGTCCCATGGTGAGGAGTCGGGGGAACCTGGAAGATGGAGAATTGCTATTTTTGGCCTGTTCACCGGGGAAAGAGGCGATCGGAGATGGAAATTGAGCAGGGCAATTGCCTACCTAACCCCCCTGGTGGATAGTTCCTGCCCTTGTTGAAGTCGTCGGATGGAGACGTGAATGTACTGCGTCTTCCCCCATCAGCCGCCGGAATTGGCCGCCATTGCACTTTTCTCTCAAATTCCGGCCGATCCTCCTCTTTCCTTCTGCCCTCATCCTTCTCGATCGCTCGAACCCATCGTCGGTGCGTTTGCGAGTTGCTCTCCACTGATATTCCCTTGCGCCCCAATATCCCCCTTCTCGCCGCGTCAGTGGCCCCACGTCAAACAGTGTCCTTGACTCCCTGTATGGCTCAGCCCCTAGTAGGAGAGCCCGTGCAACTGGGAAATTCATTCCGGTCAACATGGATAGATGACAGGGAAGCCCTTATCCAATCTGCTGGAGCGACCGGTCGGGCGCTAGAAGCAAGTTCCACGCTTCTAGAAAAATGCGCGAAATCAGGTTTAATTTTGTCTTTTGGTGGCAGCATAAGACGTCCTTTAATTGCAAGGTTTAATGAAACGCGTTTCTTTCATGCGAATCCTGGATCAGCCTCCACCACGCCATGCCCTCCCCCCCCCCCTACTGCTTCTCCAACCCGCCAAAAAGCCCCCTCGCCGCATCATCTCAGCCAGTCAGATGGCCCGGATGACCCACCAATTCTTCACTTGCACGCTACCTATCATGCTCAAGTGCAGCTTCTCCAGACTCAGCCCAGTCAGGTCATGGCGTGCCTGAACAGCATTGAACGCAATCTTGGAGTCCCCGAGATTAGAGTTCGCAGTCCACCCTGCGCCACGGCCAGCCAGACCAACGACCCGGAACCGGTGGGCCTCTGGTAGCCTTGATGATGGAACGGACGGGATGTCAGCCTGGAAGAATGACCCCCTCTGAACCCTTCTCCAGGTTTGCTACTCAGGCTGTACTTCGAGCACACAGACTCCCCATGGGAACAGGCGTGGCTATCTCGCAATCCATTGGCAGGGCCCTCCTCGGCGCCTCCGGAAGTGGGCGACCAACTTCGGCAGCGAGAGAAGCAATATCCAGGGCCCGGGCATTGCAATCTTGTCTCACGGCTGGATACCTCGGCGTTGGGCCTTTCGCAGCTCGTCACCTCCTTCCATGGCCAGGACAAGTGCTCCCTTCGCAGAACCTATGCGAGGTCATTCCAACCCTCCACGTCTATGGGCTGCCCAAACGCGCCACGCTAGCCGTTTCGCGTCTAAGCAATACTAAAAGTACTGTACCAACGTGGTGCTTGGCCTTCGCGGCTGAAAACGTCCGTCCGCCTGGCTTCTGTCGAGTACCTGACCTTGCTCTCTCCCCTTGGTTCCGGGATCCCCCTACCCCTCGCCTGTTCGGCAATCTGGTAACTAATTCTGTGGCTGCTACTGAGTAGTGCTCAACCACACGCCGTAGGGGAGTACGTACACACTCAACCTCCTTTCCTTGTCTGGGTAATATAACCCACCCCAGTCGCATTATACCCTCCTTCAGAAGGGGAAAAGCTCCATCACCCACCCAAAATCTTCTCCACTTGCCAGCCACGGCATTCAGCACCATGCACACAAACCAAGTACCGTGTTGTACCTCCCCTGTCTCATGTCACTCGACTCACTCCCCCCTCCCCATGTTCTCTTCCTGGCTTCCTGGGGGGGGCACAGATTGCTCACAGCGGAACGCTCCTTGATTCCTACCCAATACCGGCTTTGCTGGCGAGGCAAGCTGTCGTTGCGATCATAATACATGCAGGCTCCATTATTCGATGGTCATGCTGCTCTCCAACTGCATGGTAGCCCATGTTTCATAATTTATTCACCATCCAGCCTGTCGTTTTGTGTTCTTCTGCGTTTCCCAGACACCTCAGTCCCTTTAGATCAACCGGAGTCCCAAGTCTCCTCTTTAGGTTAGCCGTCCGGGGTCTCTCGATTTCGCTAATTTATTTGGGTGTCTGTCAACCTGCTGTCATCCCCCCCGGCCCCCGTTGTTGCATCATTAGTCCATGCCAGGGTCGTGTTCCTATATCCGGCAGCCAGACAGACCATGGCATAAGATCCTCAAATTATGCTACCGCCGTCGTTGGGCAAGGTAACTTGGCTCCCTGTACCTGCTTAAGAATGTCGTTTCGCACATGGGCAAAACGCTTATGTCACGATAACGAAGATCAGACGATATAATGCGTCCCCTGCCCACACTGCGCTATCCTGTTCCTTGAATCCTACTCTGTACCCATATAGAAAAGTGAAAAATCCAGCCCATACTGGAAAGCTCAGACAAGGAAACGAGATTCTCAACGCCATACCAGCCTCACAATTTCGCCAGTCATGCCCAGCTGTTGAAGGAAGGGTCCACCAGGTTGTGTCATCGCTCGCCCACCATTGCGGGACACCCAAACGACGCCGCCCGTAGTCGGGAGGGGAGGAACCATCCATCAACTCTCACTGCCGAGCAGCATTCTGCCACCATCGCCAGTATCAGATATCGTCGCCCCTCGAAAACACATGTGCTCTGCTGCCCAACAAGCAATAGCACCCCTTCCTCCTCATAGTCTCACGGCGCCTTGCCCTCGGGGTGGCGGACTACGTCTGAGACGGTCAACGCCCTTGCATACCACCGCACCCTACTCCCGACGCAGCCCCGCGGGGGCCCCATCTGACAAATTCTTTCCATACAGAACCCGGCGACCAGCCAGAGCGGTTCGCTCTGGCGGAACCCATGTATTGGAGGCACGCTGGCGGGCAATTACCGAGTAGGACCGGACTACAATGTCGATTACTCACCACAGGAATCGCATCCGGGCGACCAGAGCCAGCCTCAGCACCCGTATGGCGGGCATCACCACCGGGCCTCGCTCGGACATGCCGGGCCCGGGGCTCTCCATGATCCGCCGGACCATCACCACCAGCAGCCGACCCATCACGGCCTGCAGCAGCATCACCCTGGCGCGCACCATCAGCACCAGGTGTTGATGGACCCCTCGCACATGGCCGGGCTTCCCGGAGCGCGGCACATGGGCCATCCGGGGCCTCCGCACTACGCCGCTCCTGGCCCTTCTCCCCACAATGTTGTTACTCCCTTGTATCCGTCTTTAGCCCCCTCCCACGGCGCCTCGGCAGGGGTAAAGCGGCCGCGCCCAGACGAGCTCGATCTATCTGTTCCCGGCATGCCAGACCTTCAAGAGAGCGACCTCGAATCTATGCAGCAGACACCAATGGGCGCGGCGTATGCGCAAGCCGCTACGGCCCCTCCCACCCATCACCACCATCGACTTCCAGACACAGGCCCTCCAAACAAGCTAATGCGACGGGAAGGGGATGGAGGCAGTGGAGGGGGCGCGCCCAGTGTCGTTGGGCAGGCAGGAATGCCCCCTCCTGCTCCCCGACCAAGAGGCCCAAAGCTGAAATTTACACCCGAGGACGATCAGCTACTCATCGACCTGAAGGAGAACAAGAGTCTCACGTGGAAGCAAATCGCCGACTTTTTCCCTGGACGATCTAGCGGGACGCTTCAAGTACGCTATTGTACAAAACTCAAGGCCAAGACCACTCAGTGGACCGATGAGACGGTGAGTGGGATCCAGACCGGCGCACTTTGGTTTCCTACCAAGAAGGCACATGGTACAACTACAGTTGGTTCGATTTCGCTGACATTGGAGATGCTCAGGATCAAAAGCTTCGCACAGCGCTCCAAGACTACGAGAACGAGAAATGGCGTATCGTGGCGAACAAGGTGGGCACAGGGTTTACGCCCGCCGCTTGTCGAGAGAGGGCGTCGGAGTTGCTTGGTCAAAACTTATAGCAATCAATGTCCCCGCCAGGGGTTTCGACTCCTAGGCCCGGGGACGCCACCTTATACCCCTCGCAACTCCAATAAGGAGCTTGCGGGATGAGAGAGGCGTTGCAACGGCAGGCGTCGACGACATGGTTCAGAAAGCGGCACCCATATCGCCTTTTCGCCCTTCCGGCACGAGTGCACACATCGGAAGCTCGGCAGCCTCAGAAAGAAGCAACAACGACGCACTACCGCAAAACACACAAACTACGGCACCGAGGACCATCTTCTCCTCCCCCTGTTGCCCGTCTTTTGCTCCCTCTCGACGACCCACACTTGACTCGTTACTTCAAGTTCTCACGTACATTCTTCTATTCTCTTCTCCAGCGAGGCGCACGGTTGCTAGCAGATGCCTTTTCGAAGGGACAGGTGGAAGGGCCATTTGGCTCATTGCGCCTTATATCCCCCCTTCGCAACGAGTTTTGGGTGGCTTGTTTACCATTATTCTTGTCTGAATTCGACGCTTCGGCATTCTGCACACATCGTTTTAGGGGGCTTCCTTTTGGGAATTGGCGGGTTAATACTAGAGATACCCCAGAACACCGCCTAATGACGGCTTTCCCCAGGGCTTTTCACTGTCCTTTTGTTTCCTCATGTCTGACGATATAGATAAGGGGGCACCAAGGGTGATTGATATACATGATGGATGTTTCTTTTTGGTTACAAACCCGGGTGACGAACTATGACCTCTTTTATTTTCTCCCTGGCGAACGGGTATAGGAGCCGGCCACTGGATATGTGGCCAGGTCCGCTACGACGAGAGAGCGGCTGAGCGCGGATGGGCGGCCAGCCGGCCACCCAAGGGGCCCGGGCAGAAGGGAAAGGGAGGGGGGAAAAGAAAGAGGAGGCTGGTCAGGTTGCTTCGATAACCTTGCTTGGGACCCGTCCTGGGAGACGGGGGAATGGGAAACGAAGGGGAATTTACACGGCGTCTGGGGGGGAGGCGCAAACGCAAACACAAACGCACACGCGCACACGAAAAAACACGAGACTGGCTGGGGAACGGCGGCATAATTTATATCAACACACCCACAGGCACCGGCACTTCCACGATACCTCCCTCTTAATTGGCTTCCCCACCTCTCTGTCATGTTCCTGGCAGGACGACACCATCTCCGCTGTTCCTTAATCTTATCCTTGTTGTTTAGAATTCATTGCTACTCTCTTTCCTCGCACAACTTTATTTCCTAGCTGTCTCAAACTGTAACGTACCTGCGCAAGCTTCGTTGGTGGGGAGGAGGTCTGGTCGGTTTAGCATACGCACTTGATAGATATTTTTCCTGCATAGGTAGTCACTAATAACATCAGTGCCACCACCTGCCGTTGACGAGCAGGGTGCACACGATATATCATATCGGGTACGCAGCGCGTCTCTACTCAGGGTGACTTACTGGCTGCCCTTCTTGATGTTTGGGGTCTCTGTGTGCATGTCTCTCCCCCGCAGGATCGAGGCAATTCTTGATCCAATAGAAACAAACCATCGTCGTCTGATTGGCCAGGCAAGTCGTCCCAAAGCGGGAGGCAGCCAGAAAGATTTGCTCTCAGAGGGAAGAAAAAAAAAAAAAGACGTGTCAGAAATCCCACACACAAGACATTGGGGTTGGAAAGACAAGGGGCAGCGCACCACAGAGTCGAGAGGATTGAAGGTTGTAGCCAACCAAACCAACGGATAGCCCAACGGTCTGCCCGCGTATTCAGATAAGCCTCCTCTTTTTCCCCGACAAAGGGCTGAAAAAAAAAAGCAATGATAGAAACGGCGGCGCAGAGAAAAGCGCCGAGTTGAGTCTAGGCCTCGCTCCAATCGAACGATGGAGCCATACTCACCTCGCAGGGAAGGAGCATCAACGTCTCTAACCAACCCCAGCCTAGATCGCAACGTGCAAATTTCTGACGCAGGCAGGCAGGCAGGCAGGCAGGCAGGCAGAGGGTCCTCATGCCGGTACAAGAAAATCCCCGGGACGCCCGACATTCGGGGATCGTCCCAGCAATCGAAGCTTCCGTCGAGGGGCGGCCATAGCTCCTCCCTGGCCCTGGTAAATAAATCGTGTGGTCGGGGAAGACAGACAGACCCCCGGGAGGCTCCTGAACGAGTATCCGAAATCTGACAGCTCACGGCGCCGATCTTTGTGGGGGGCATGGGATTCCATGTCTTTTTTCCTCGTTTTATTGTCGGCTGCTTGGCGCGCGATGTCACGTAACTATTGATGTCAAATTTCCGACTACACTGCTGGCTGGATTTGCGATGCTTTGGGGCCATTCTGTACCTACTGCCTACTGCGCAGACCTTTTCGTTCAGACCTTCCTTTTTCGCTCTTTCTTTTTTTCCACATCTGTCTTGCCTGTGCGTCGACCTGCCTCCCTCCTGAGGCGAGAGTCACAAGGAATACAAGGGACTTAAGCGACATATGCGGTCAGCCCCCGACTCGCCTGCTGCCGTCGCATATGAATGACGGAGCCAATCGGGACATTTAACCAAATATACCTTGACAGGGCCCATCGGCCCCATCCAATGATTGTTCCTCGCAAGCTTCTCCGGCCAGGGGGGAGTACTTTAGCGAAAGACCTTTCTTTCCTTTTGCGATACTTGAGGTACAATCCCATCTGGCTGGTTTTTCTCCTTTGTGTGGAAGTGGCCAATCCGGCGCCATTACGTATTCCGCAGACTCGAGGCGAAAAAACCCTGGCATTGTCTCAGGCATATTGCACGCTGCTTCGGCATGTATGTCATACATGTCACAAGGCCTACCTATTGTGCCACTGCCCAGATATGGTGGGACGTCCCGTGTAGGAGGACGACGCCATATTTTTTTCCAGACGCGCTCCGCTCGGCTCCAGGTGGCTCTGGCGCATCTGGTATGCTAGATTGCGCATCGTAGGAAGCGGAATAATTGGGGTTGCAAAAGTAGCAAAGGTGGTGTCGACCTTGCTGCAAACAGGACCACATGTGGAAAGAGGCCGAGCTCCTTTTCCAGCAAAGATCTGCCCAAGGCTGCTTCTTCTGGATCCCAGATAGTAACCTGACGTATCGACTAATTTGGCGATGCCAACCTGCGCAGTCTTGCCACTTTTGGAGTACTGTATGTACATACATGTGCAGAGAAGGGTCGTCGATGCAGGCTTTTGCTGGGAGGGAAGAGGCCCTTTGGCGTAATGAGGGGGGTATATCAAACCCCCATATCGGGGCTATAACGATGCCATGGTAAGAGATCCACCACGACACGTCACGAAATGTCTGGGCGAAAGATCACAAAGCCTTCCCCAGAAAGGGCCAAGGCTTCTCCGCATAGTAGGTCCTGCGAAGATCTTGCAGCAGATGACCAGCTTGACAACATCCTTCTATTCGCAGGCGTCAGCCCTTCCTGCAAATGGCCTTGTCGGGCACGGCGTACGTCCGTAATTTCACGGAATTTAATATGCAGTAGATAGGCCTCTGAGAAGCGGTGTGAATGTCAAAGGAGAACAGTCGATTGGGCGAGCCCGGTTTCGGTTTTGATGAATAACCAGTGGGTTCCTCTTCCTGGTGGTGGGTGTGTCCAAGTTTAACGAGAACCGAGGCAATATCATTCTCGTTATAGCCCCCCATATGCGCCCGGGCATATTTCCGCTCAATCAGGATCGCCTGCACTCTTTGGTTCGAACGATGGCGGATCAAAACTTTAAACATGTGCAGTGGGTGGCAATCACCCGCCCCTGGCCAGGTACTTCAGTGCCCTATCCGAATGCTGTTTGATCATAGGCTGCTGCAAGACGCAATCATAATGAGACGATCATTGCTGTCAGGGGCAGACATGTCCGCCGACTTGTGTTGCTTCCAGAACGGTGCCGTTTTCCACGAGCTGGATCAGCCGCTTGTGACCCTCGACATCCAGCCCGCCCAGGTAGCCGGCAGTATCGATCAGCCATCCGTTGAACTCTCTGATCTCGGTTTTCTTTCCCGACATTACATCTTGCAACATGGAACTTGTGTTGTCCTTGACCTTTTCGCCAACAGTGTGTAGCATGGCTCTTAGGCGTGCGGTGGAAAACCGGTCGAGTAGATATTGGAGCCGCATCTCGACGGATTCCTGTCCATCGGGGACTGCGTCGTTATCCAGCAAAATCTCTCTGCTGGTCTCGTCCCGGACTAAAGTTTGAAGTACGCGGCTGGCTTCTTCCAAGAGCACGTCCATGACCCGGATGAGCGGGCCGTCTTGGTCTGCGAAGAGAACGCCGTTCTTGCACCGTAGTATAGCTGTGAGGGGGTTGATGATGCAGTTAACAATGAGCTTCTCCAGCTGTAAAACCCAGAGATCTGACCTCGAGACCCGTCGGGCGTCAAGGTAGGGAGCTGCGGTAATCTGGCTCATCAGATAATCCGCTTGCCACGCGTTCTCGCTGTTCAGCGACACAGGTCCCATGGCAACGTCGGCCGGCGATGCATGGAGGCTCCTGAAAGTACCTAAGGACGTGACGCCGTGCGTTGCGACGCAGGCAATCCAGTTCGGATGTCCATTTGGCTGATACCGGCAATGGTTGTACTCGACCCCGTACGGGGGCCATAGTCTGTTCATGCCGTTTTGAACAAAGGCAACCGTGGACCGACCATTCAGATAACGGCGGAGTTTATCGACCTGAGGCAGCGCATCCGGGGCTTTGGTTGCGATGATGAGGTTGGAGATGGCGCGCCCATTGCAGATCTCCGTGGTTGGACCAATGTCTGGCCTCTGATCGGTCCACCACTCGACATTAAAGTCGAGAGTCCGCGCTCTCGTCCCGGAGCGAGTTATCTCAATCCCCGGGTTCGACGCCCATTGCTCAAGTAACGACCTCTTGTGGAACACGAGGGTAATCGGTGGTGGTTCTGGAAGCTTGGCGAGCGCAGTTGCGAAGAGACGACCAAGATTTCCGACGCCGAGGACATAGAAGCGTTTACTCGAGTCTCCGCTTGTAGGAACCTCCTTATTTTGACCCCGATGGCAACCTTGAACTCCAGGAAGGTTCGCCAATGTCCATGAGAAGAGCCTGGGTGCGAGGGAGCGGTCCTGAAGCATCTCCTCAAGCCATGGCGGCCGAGTCAGGTCCCTCGTCGAGGCAGATGGGGAAGGTGATAACATATCGCCTCGAAGTGACTTGAAGGAGTGCAGGATGCGGGCCGAGGTGTAAGTCCCCATCATACCACCAAATTGTTTGCTGAGGTGCCTCGGCCCTTCGAGCTTTGCCTGTACTTTTGCTGCTCCGGAGCAGCAGCACCTCCTCAACGCTTCCATGAGTGAGATAAAGTAACCATTCCGGATTGCCACAGTCCTCTAGAATTTTATTGTCCTGTCACATTACTGTATGCGTAAGCCATAACCTTTGGAAGGGTGGCCATGGCCCATAGCCCACACTCGATTCCATTTAAGTTAACGTATAAAGTCACCTGACTTCGCGGGATTTCGCGACAGCCAGACAATGAATGCGTCACCCCGCCGTGCCCGTCATCCAGGCACCACCTGCCTTCCCGGAGTGCATTTTTTGCCTCTTACTAAATAAAAGTCGACAAAGAACTACGAGTTCTTCAAAAATTTAAATCTTTCTTCGCAACCTCGTCAACCACTCTACGTTTCTAACTTGCTTCCCTTTGCTCTTTCTTCTTTCATGACATCATTCCGGAATCTTTCATCATGACCGCTGACGGCGAGGATTCCGGGGCAACCTCGAGCGCCAATCAGACCCTCCAGGCAGAGCATGATCACGACAAAACTGCCTCGTCTCCCAATCCGAACGAAAAGGGAAACAACCCCACCGACGAAGAATCTGCGCTCAAAGATCTGACTGAAAATGTCCGAGACCAAGATGAACTCGAGAGAGATATCACCTTCCAGGCGAACCTGGCCCTGATCGATGCAGAAGACAAGAAGGATCAGAAGCGCATCGAGAAAGTAGAGCTCACCAAGACGAGACTCGATAACCAGAGACGAACCTTACACCAGAAGCTACAAAGCTCAATTGGCAACCTGATAGCGCAGCAACGTATCCGACAAGAGATCGCCCGCCTCGACTCCGAGATACAAATATGCGACAAAGACATCTCCGACTTCAAAGAACGGATCGAGCAGCGGCACCAGGAAGATGCATCTGAGGAACGTGGGCCTGGCACGGGCGGGAAGAGACTCCCGAATGAAACCCAGCGGGAATACCTCATCCGAACTGGCAAGATCACTCCGTTCTCCAAGGTCGGTGGGCCTCGTCCAGAGGGCCTGGAGGGGGATCTCGCAGATGTGATCCTCGATGCGGAGGATGAAGCTGTGGCCGATGAGCTGGAAGAGCAGGTCAGCTATGAGCCGCGCTCGCATCAGAACCTCCGGCTTCCGGGTTTTGCTGAAGAGCCTGAATCCGGGCCGTCGGTGGTCGAGGACGAATTCTCTCTGCGGCCACGAAAGAAACGCAAGGTCCAAGCCGAGGCAGTCTCGTCTGATGAGTTCACGCCCAGCGCTGCCGCTTCGGAGGCGGAAACTCCCGAACCATTCAAGTTTGGTGATGAGGAGAGTGATGATGTCGACCTAACTGATCTGACTCGCAAACCCCCCCGCAAGAAAGTTGCAAGGGGCGAAGGCAAAGTCGACCTGAGCAGAATCGACGATGGAAACGAGGACGTCTACCAGACGAGGCTTCAGGACTGGGTGGATCGAAGAAGTCGTGCTCGAAGACGCCGCCAGGAAAATTCTGGCCAACTTATCGAGCTCGACACTGGCGAGGAAGAGTGGTTCAAACCCTCTCCCGACCAGCCGGACCACAAGTTCGAGAATGGCCTCAAGTTACCCGGTGACATTTATCCCTCGCTATTCGACTACCAGAAAACAGGCGTGCAGTGGCTTGCAGAACTATATGCTCAGGAAGTTGGTGGCATTATTGGAGATGAGATGGGGCTTGGCAAGACAGGTATGAGCTGTTGTCGCTGGCTTTGGCCATCTCTCCATGCAAACGCTGACTTGTCTCTCAGTCCAACTTATTTCCTTTGTTGCCGCCTTGCACTATAGCAAGATGCTTGACAAACCGGTGATAGTGGTCGCACCAGCTACGGTCCTTCAACAGTGGGTCAACGAATTCCATCGCTGGTGGCCCCCTCTGCGAGTGTCTATCTTGCATTCCTCGGGTAGCGGGATGTTGAACGTGCGGAACGAAGGCCATCTTGAAGAGCACGAAGACGATTGGGGGGGCATTCGCAGACCTACAAAGTCCAACAAGGCAGCGGAGAAGATCGTCGACCGAGTGGTGAAACACGGTCACGTCTTGGTGACCACATACGCAGGGTTACAGACGTATAGCGACGTCTTAATCCCGGTCGACTGGGGTTACGCTGTTCTGGACGAGGGTCACAAGATCCGAAGTCCCAACACCACCATCACCGTCAATTGCAAAGAGCTCAGGACCGTGCATCGAATCATCCTATCTGGAACCCCGATGCAGAACAACCTGACCGAGCTCTGGTCCCTATTCGACTTCGTATACCCGATGCGGCTAGGGACCCTGGTCAGCTTCCGCAATCAATTCGAGATACCCATCAAGATTGGCGGCTATGGCAATGCAACAAATCTCCAGGTCATGACGGCGCAGAAATGTGCAGAGACCCTGAAGGACGCAATCAGCCCGTATCTCCTCCAGCGCTTCAAGGCGGACGTAGCTGCAGACCTGCCTAAGAAGAGCGAGCAGGTTCTGTTCTGCAAGCTGACCCAGCCACAGCGGACGGCGTATGAGTCGTTCCTGAAATCAGATGAGATGGCGGCAATTCTGGCAAGGACGCGGCAGTCCCTCTACGGCATCGACATCCTCCGCAAGATATGCAACCATCCGGACCTGCTTGACACTCGACTGAAGACCATGCCGGGCTACAAGTGGGGAAGTGCCAATAAATCCGGCAAGATGCAGGTTGTCAAAGCTCTGCTGCAAATGTGGAAGCGGCTGGGACATAAAACCTTGCTCTTCAGCCAAGGCACCCAGATGCTGGATGTCCTGGAGGAGTTCGTCAAGCGCCAGGATGGCATCCGGTACCTTCGGATGGACGGTAAGACACCGATCAAGGAGCGCCAGGCACGCGTTGACCAGTTCAACAACACCCCAGAGATTGACCTCTTCCTGCTGACTACCAAAGTTGGGGGGTTGGGTGTAAATCTCACGGGGGCAAACCGAGTCATCATCTTCGATCCCGACTGGAATCCGTCCAATGACGTGCAAGCCCGCGAGAGAGCTTGGCGCCTGGGACAGAAGAAGGAAGTGACAATCTACCGGCTCATGACTGCCGGCACCATCGAAGAGAAGATCTACCACCGCCAGATCTTCAAGCAGTTCCTGTCAAACAAGGTGTTGAAAGATCCAAAACAGCGAACTACCTTCCGACTTAAGGATCTGCATGACCTCTTCACACTCAGCTCGTATGAAGAAGGCAGGACCGAGACCAGCGAGCTATTCAAGGGCAGCGAGGTGAAACTCAACAAGCCATCGGGGCCGGAGGAAATGATTCTACCGGACAGAGACATGGGTCCCCTTCGAAAACCTCAGAATTCAGCTTCCAAGACGGTGGAGCCTGCTGCCAAGCTCGAGAGCGCTGCCGATGGCGATGAGGGGCTCAAAGGCATCGAGGGTGTCGCGGGGCTCGAGGTCTACAGGGGTGAGGCCGAGGCACAACCGAGCGAGGAGGACCGTCTCATGGAAGGCATCTTTGCCAGCTCGGGGATACACAGCGCGCTGGAGCACGACGAGATCATGAGCGGCAAGAAGACGGTCAAGGCAGACCGTGCAATGCTGCAGCAGGAGGCGAACCGGGTCGCGAGGTTGGCCGCTGCGCACCTCCGCCGGGCGGGAGAGCAGGCCCAGAACGTGCCCATCGGCACCGTCACCTGGACCGGCGAGGTGGGCGAAGCTGGCCGCCCGAGCAACATCCGCCGCGGACGAGGCGGTCCCAGCTCGTCCGGTGTCCTGGCCGGCATCGCCACTCGGCAGGGCCTTGATGATGGGAGCCCGGGGAGCTCGAGATCGGCCACGCCGAGCGGCTCGGGGAGACAGCAGGCTGCCAGGTCGGATGACTTTGTGCAGATGATACCCGCCTACATCAAGAGGCACGGCGGCCAGGTCCCGTCCAAGCTGCTCGTGGACCACTTCAACCACTACTGCACGAATGCCCGACAGGCTAACCTGTTCAAGGTTGCTCTGGAGAAGGTGGCAAAGATGGAGAAGCGCGGATCGAGTGGACGGGCGATCTGGTCCCTGAAGCCGGCTTACCAGTAATGACAATGACGAGTTGGTGAGAAGGCGAAGATTCCACCGGGGTGTCTTTGCGAAGTTCTTGTGATGTATACCAGATACTATGACATGACGTCGCCCATGACAGGCGTTGGGTTGCTTCCCTGGTTTCAGCATAGCGTTGCATTTGGGCGGTAAGGCCCATCGCGGGTCCAACAGAGATATTGAACGGAGATATGATGAAGAAACCAGGTAGGCATGACTTAAAAAGAGATATCCATTAACACACTCATATCATAGAATCAATTTAATCGTTAAATTGACAAGCAAGTAATGTGTCAGTGATAATCGACTAGTTGACTACAAGCAGAAAAGTAAAAAAGAACGGCTCAGTGTGGCTGGCCATTGACATCCTTCCATCATGCAGTCATTCCGCGCCCCAAACCTTCACCACACCATGGCATCGTACAACACCAGTCAGGCAGGTTGGTTGAACCAGAGAGTATATATAAGAGCCTAGGAAGAGGCATGGCCCATATGCAGCTTCGTCTTGAGCTTCTCGCCCAGCTTCCTGTCCTTGCCTCCGCTGTGGGCGTCCTTCGCGTGGGTGTCCTTGGAGTCACCCGCGTCGGAGCCTGCCGTTTTCGGTCCGGGGTCCCTGTGCACGCCCTTCTGATCGAGGAGACCTGCGAAACCCAGAATTGTCAGTACAAGGTAGATAGATAGAGAGAGAGAGAGAGAGAGAGAGAGAGAGAGAGAGAGAGAGAGAGAGATTGAGAGATTTGCAAGCAGCAGGGGGATAAGGAAACCAGAAACAACATACGCTCAGCCTCCTTCCCAGCCCCAGGGTTCGCAGCATCGAAATCCCCACCATCGGCCCTTAACCCCGTACTCTTGACGTACTTCTCCCCCGTCCCCTCCCCATGGCTCTCCTTCTGCGGCCCGTCCTCTCCACCCGCCCCCTCGTCCTTGGCTTCACCGCCGCCGAGCGCCCCGCCCCCGGCATTCCCCCCGGCCCTCCCCGCGTCCCCACCCCGCTCCCGCGCAACCTCTTCGATCGGCCGCGGACCGGGCCCGTCGAGCTTGGCGGGGTTGTCGTCCACGTCGGGCCCGTCGCCAGAGTCGTCGACGTCGGAGCGCTGGCGCGCCGCCGTCGCGCCGGGCTGCAGGGGGTCGGACGGCGAGCTGACGTCGCCCTGCGTGCGGCTGCTGTCGCCGCGGCCGGTGGAAGAGTCTTGGGTCTGGTTGGGGGGTGGGGGGTTGCCGCCGCTGCCGCTGGTGGTGGTGTCGGAGGTGGGGGCGCCGATGTAGGTGTCGCTGGAGATTCCCGTGCCGCCGCTGTTGGCGCTGGCGGTGTTGGTGTTGGTGGGCGTGCGGTCAGTGGCTCTCACTCCGGTGCTGTCGCCGGGTTCTTTTGTGGTTGTCTCTTTTAGTTACCAGGCTTGGTAGGCTTTTCGGGTTAGATACTCTGTGGTAGGTTTTGCTCCGTCAGTACACATAAGACTGGGTAAGGGGGGGCCGAGGTACGCACCACCAATGTTGCCGGCGTCGTATGGCTCTCCCTTGGAGACGTCTCCTGACTTGCCGGAGATGGGCTCTTCATGGGACGCGCTGGTTCCCCAGACGGCCTTCGCGGCTGTGTTTGCCATGTTGCTGATGGTCTCCATGGTTATTTAATTTCAGTCTACTTTGTAATCTTCTTGCCTCGGTCGCTGGTTTCGTTCGATCCGTGACAGGGTATATCCAGTGAAGGTACTAACCGGTGATGAAGTATAAGAGCGTTTATGAGAAGATACGTAGGCGACTAGTAATAGTGGCGATCAGGGTCTTATGGATTGATTCAGGTGGAAAAGATCTAAGGGAGGGCAAGCCCGAGAGTATGTTTTATGGGAACAGTTGAAGGCTTAAAGCAAGGACAGTGGTCACTCGATTGGAGAGGAGGGAAGGAGTGACGTCTTTGGTCAAGGTCAACCGTTGGACGGGGACAAGGCGGGAGGGACCAGCTGGTTGCCATTGTCACCAACAACCTAGTCGCTTTCCCGGTTTGTCGCTGCTTGATACTATCCGTGTTTGCCTCTCTGCTCTTGCAGGATATCCGTCCGAATCACTACCGATAGCAATTAATCCAGGACTTCCCTCAATTCCCAAGGCCGAATTACAAGCTCGAGGATGCTGTTTCTGCTCCTCCATATCACTACAGTCAGTATAAGCTTTCCGTAGACACGCCGAGATCCCCATCCCCGAACCCCAAGCTGCTCGCTCCGTGTGGGGGATGCATGACGTCGGGATGCACAATTGCGTCACCGATGTGCCATGACAATTGGGTGATGCAAGGGATCTCCACCAAAATCGCCAAAGATCGTCCCCAGCAGTCACGGGCAATTAATTATTGGGAGGGAGGCGCTTACAGAACCCTGTGATTGTCGGTTGGCTTACGAAGACACCTACGTGTACTATGGTAGCCCGGTATGATGAATAGTTGGCAGGAGCTGGGATGGGCTATTTTTGGGTATCAGATCTACTCCATTCAAACAAACCTTACAACATCCAACCAAGTGCACCTATGGGAATTCCCGAATCCCCCACCTTACAACATAATCCAAGCTACCACAGCCCCAGCCGCAACAGCCAATCCCCCAGCAGCGGCCCGCCCAGCAGCCCCAGCCGCAACGGCCGTCGTGACCGGTGCCGCCGTCGTCTGCACCCAGGATGCACTCGGCGCCCCAGTACCGTAGGCAGAGGAAGAAGTAGCATACGAAGAAGTACCATTGTTCCACGACCCGGCCTTCACCCCAATCCCGCCCACAAACGACGGCGGTGTCGCGCCGGCAGAGGACGAGGGGCTCGTGCCGACCGTCGCTGTGGCCGCGGCCTGGTGCACCACGGGCGGTGCGATGGAGCTCGGCGGCGCGAACGTCTCGACCACCGGCGTGGCGCACGGGACGAGGACGACGACGTCGGTGATGATGTGGACGACGGCCGCCGCCGCGGTTGGCTCCGCAATCGCGGTGCTGCTGGGCGTGGCTGGCAAGGTGATGTTGGCGGAAGCTGGGCAGACTGTCGTGTAGATGTCGACCGTCTGGGTGACAAGGATCTCGCTCTGATACGAGGCTGGGCAGTTCACAACGCTAGCGGCGCAGCTTGTGATCGTATAGACTGTAGTCGTAGAGACTGTTGAAGTGACCAGGTCATCGCCGCCAGCAGATGTCGACGAATTGGCACCGGGGTACCTGAAGGTGGGAGATGAGGACCCAGTCGGAGAAGCAGAGGGCGCAGTTGTGACGGTCGGGCTGTTGAAGGTCGTCAGCCCCTCCGTGGGGCCGCTTTCGAACGGAGATGAGACAGAGACGGAAACCACCTCAGAGGCGACAGGAACGGTGTTTGTGTCAGCTGTTTGCGTGAGATAGCTTCCCGTCTCAGCCGCCGATTCGCTGATCCAGCATTGGGTGAGGGTAGGAGCAGTGAGCAAAGTCGTGGAGACGGTGGGAATAGCGCCGATGGTCTTGTAATCGACGACGACGTCAAAGTGAGCGAACGCGCCAACGTTGAGATCCCACCACTCCGTGCTCTGGAGCGCACAGGTAGGGGTGGAATCCAAAACGGCAACAAACTCGATAATGTTGGCATAGATACCCAGCTCGGCACCGGCTCCGATCCCGAAAAACTCCGCTTCAGCACCGCATTGCACGCGGAGACGCAGGTCGGCCTTGAAGGTGGCCCGTCCCGCTTTGACGGTGACCGGAAGGGACTTGCTGCTGAGTCCATCACTGATCTCTATCATTAGCGCCGTGGTGTCTGTTGTTGGGGGTCGGCATCCGGACTCGTGCCACACTTACAAGAAATGATCAGTGATATCTCCACCAAATACGCTCGCTTCCAAATAAGCATCGTCGGCGAGTTTGACGTAGAAGCCGCCCTCAAGGTCGATCTGTTCGGTCAAGCTGAAGACCAAGTCCACGTAGAAGACGACCCCAACACTGAGCCCGGGGAAGCCCAGACCGATGGGCGAGTTGGAGGCGAACAGGTTGATTGCATAAGAAGCGCCGGCAGAAACGGCAAGCTCCATATCCACATAAGCTTCGACCCCTTTGAACTCGAGCCGGACAGTGGGATCAATGATATTCTCATCCGTCAGCTTGGCAACGACAGTGCCCTTGGTGTAACAGTCGACACAAGTGACTGCAAGTGAAACCCTCTCCACATCCCCGGCATCACCGACGCTGACCCAGGATCTGTGAAACAATTAGTGACGTCCCTGGGCTCGGCAAGGATTACATCGAGTCTTTACCCAGCGAAGAGAACTTCGTTCTTCCATGCCTTCTCCATGTCGAAGTCCGCTGAGAGTCTCTTGTCCAGCCGCGGCTGGCGCGCCAACTCCAGCGCCTCCCGGAAAACCAAGTCATTCTCTGGTTTACCGACCATTACGTCCACCGGTGTGGGGCTTGCAGAGCTAACCACGGCCCAGAGGGCAGCCAGGCCAGCACCATAATAACGCGAAAACAACATACTGAAGGAGTGACGAAGAAACTAATGAGCGGATAGGTTGGGCCGAGGCCGGAAGTGACAAGCACCCCTGTGGTGTTTGGGAGTAAAAAAGAGCGACAACGACCTTCAGGAGGCTTGGAAGTTGGGGTGGGAAGGGGGATTCGAGGAGGGAACACAGCCATCTTTATCAACACGGATGACCGCTGGAGCCTGCGGCACCTTGGTTGTGCGATGCTCGTCGCCGGCCAGTGTCACTTCACACATGTCAAGTTTGTGAGCCACCAGAAATTGAAGAAGCCAGGCCTCTAGGATGGCAGAACTAATCGGAGGGGATAGCTCGACATTCTAGAGGAAACAATTACCCAGTTCGGCCGTTTAAGACGCGGTGCGGAGATGCGCGCAATTAGGCCGTACTTACCGATATACAAAGTCCCGCCACTTAGAAAGCGGAGACATGGGGGTCTCCAGCATTGAGGATCTACCCCATCCTGGTGACCGTTTTGGAAGGTGTCGAATGACAGCGCCCGGATGCGATGTTTCGAGACTTTAAGGGGTTTCGAAACGATCAGCGAGACTCCTGGATGGTCAGTGCTCGAAGAGAGCTGAAAAAAATGCCAGCCAATCAGGAATGAGAAATGAACATCTCCAAACAACACCTTGCCTGGTCTCCTGATTGCTTCTCATTACTGCGTAGGTAGGGGGTGTTAGGACGGGAGGAGTTGATAATGTCCTCGAAGTCTAGATCAGGGCAGAGGGAAAAGTCCTGGCCTAAATAGAACCAAATCTTGTGGTAGGTATACGGGGTACCAAGCAGACCGGGGGGGGGGGGGGGGGGCGCCGTTATAAAAAGCACAAAAAACCCACCAGCACCAAAATGTAATTGAACCCAAAACAAGTTTAACAAAGTAAATTTCCAAAAAAAAAAAACGCCA